>NW_025533151.1:0-158827 GCF_020631705.1 Daphnia magna | reverse complement strand
TAAGGTTTTTACTTCTATATGTAAACTGCATGGAATATACTTGTATTCAATGTGAATACACTGTTATACCATGAGTTTATACTTCTATATGTAAACTGCATGGAATATTATTGTATTCAATGTGAATACACTGTTATACCATGAGTTTTTACTTCTATATGTAAACAGCATCAAATATACTTGTATTCAATGTGAATACACTGTTATACCATGAGTTTTTACTTCTATATGTAAACTGCATCAAATATACTTGTATTCAATGTGAATACACTGTTATACCAATGAGTTTTTACTTCTATATGTAAACTGCATGGAATATACTTGTATTCAATGTGAATACACTGTTATACCATGAGTTTTTACTTCTATATGTAAACAGCATCAAATATACTTGTATTCAATGTGAATACACTGTTATACCATGAGTTTTTACTTTATATGTAAACAGCATCAAATATACTTGTATTCAATGTGAATACACTGTTATACCATGAGTTTTTACTTCTATATGTAAACTGCATGGAATATACTTGTATTCAATGTGAATACACTGTTATACCATGAGTTTTTACTTCTATATGTAAACTGCGTCAAATATACTTGTATTCAATGTGAATACACTGTTATATCATGAGTTTTTACTTCTATATGTAAACTGCATGGAATATACTTGTATTCAATGTGAATACACTGTTATACCATGAGTTTTTACTTCTATATGTAAACAGCATCAAATATACTTGTATTCAATGTGAATACACTGTTATACCATGAGTTTTTACTTCTATATGTAAACAGCATCAAATATACTTGTATTCAATGTGAATACACTGTTATACCATGAGTTTTTACTTCTATATGTAAACTGCATCAAATATACTTGTATTCAATGTGAATACACTGTTATACCATGAGTTTTTACTTCTATATGTAAACTGCATGGAATATACTTGTATTCAATGTGAATACACTGTTATACCATGAGTTTTTACTTCTATATGTAAACTGCATGGAATATACTTGTATTCAATGTGAATACACTGTTATACCATGAGTTTTTACTTCTATATGTAAACTGCATGGAATATATACTTGTATTCAATGTGAATACACTGTTATACCATGAGTTTTTACTTCTATATGTAAACAGCATCAAATATACTTGTATTCAATGTGAATACACTGTTATACCATGAGTTTTTACTTCTATATGTAAACTGCATCAAATATACTTGTATTCAATGTGAATACACTGTTATACCATGAGTTTTTTACTTCTATATGTAAACTGCATGGAATATACTTGTATTCAATGTGTATACACTGTTATACCATGAGTTTTTACTTCTATATGTAAACTGCATGGAATATACTTGTATTCAATGTGAATACACTGTTATACCATGAGTTTTTACTTCTATATGTAAACAGCATCAAATATACTTGTATTCAATGTGAATACACTGTTATACCATGAGTTTTTACTTCTATATGTATACTGCATCAAATATACTTGTATTCAATGTGAATACACTGTTATACCATGAGTTTTTACTTCTATATGTAAACTGCATGGAATATACTTGTATTCAATGTGAATACACTGTTATACCATGAGTTTTTACTTCTATATGTAAACAGCATCAAATATACTTGTATTCAATGTGAATACACTGTTATACCATGAGTTTTTACTTCTATATGTAAACAGCATCAAATATACTTGTATTCAATGTGAATACACTGTTATACCATGAGTTTTTACTTCTATATGTAAACTGCATGGAATATACTTGTATTCAATGTGAATACACTGTTATACCATGAGTTTTTACTTCTATATGTAAACTGGAACATCAAATATACTTGTATTCAATGTGAATACACTGTTATATCATGAGTTTTTACTTCTATATGTAAACTGCATGGAATATACTTGTATTCAATGTGAATACACTGTTATACCATGAGTTTTTACTTCTATATGTAAACAGCATCAAATATACTTGTATTCAATGTGAATACACTGTTATACCATGAGTTTTTACTTCTATATGTAAACAGCATCAAATATACTTGTATTCAATGTGAATACACTGTTATACCATGAGTTTTTACTTCTATATGTAAACAGCATCAAATATACTTGTATTCAATGTGAATACACTGTTATACCATGAGTTTTTACTTCTATATGTAAACTGCATCAAATATACTTGTATTCAATGTGAATACACTGTTATACCATGAGTTTTTACTTCTATATGTAAACTGCATGGAATATACTTGTATTCAATGTGAATACACTGTTATACCATGAGTTTTTACTTCTATATGTGAAACTGCATGGAATATACTTGTATTCAATGTGAATACACTGTTATACCATGAGTTTTTACTTCTATATGTAAACTGCATGAAATATACTTGTATTCAATGTGAATACACTGTTATACCATGAGTTTTTACTTCTATATGTAAACAGCATCGAAATATACTTGTATTCAATGTGAATACACTGTTATACCATGAGTTTTTACTTCTATATGTAAACTGCATCAAATATACTTGTATTCAATGTGAATACACTGTTATACCATGAGTTTTTACTTCTATATGTAAACTGCATGGAATATACTTGTATTCAATGTGAATACACTGTTATACCATGAGTTTTTACTTCTATATGTAAACAGCATCAAATATACTTGTATTCAAAGTGAATACACTGTTATACCATGAGTTTTTACTTCTTTATGTAAACTGCATGGAATATACTTGTATTCAATGTGAATACACTGTTATACCATGAGTTTTTACTTCTATATGTAAACTGCTTGGAATATACTTGTATTCAATGTGAATACACTGTTATATCATGAGTTTTTACTTCAATATGTAAACTGCATCAAATATACTTTTAATTAATGTGAATACACTGTTATACCATGAGTTTTTACTTCTATAGTAAACTGCATGAAATATACTTGTATTCAATGTGAATACACTGTTATACCATGAGTTTTTACTTCTATATGTAAACTGCATGGAATATACTTGTATTCAATGTGAATACACTGTTATACCATGAGTTTTTACTTCTATATGTAAACAGCATCAAATATACTTGTATTCAATGTGAATACACTTTTATTCCATGAGTTTTTACTTCTATATGTTAACAGCATCAAATATACTTGTATTCAATGTGAATACACTGTTATACCATGTGTTTTTACTTCTATATGTAAACAGCATCAAATATACTTGTATTCAATGTGAATACACTGTTATACCATGAGTTTTTACTTCTATATGTAAACTGCATCAAATATACTTGTATTCAATGTGAATACACTGTTATACCATGAGTTTTTACTTCTATATGTAAACTGCATGGAATATACTTGTATTCAATGTGAATCCACTGTTATACCATGAGTTTTTACTTCTATATGTAAACAGCATCAAATATACTTGTATTCAATGTGAATACACTGTTATACCATGAGTTTTTACTATATGTAAACCGCTTCAAATATACTTGTATTCAATGTGCATACACTGTTATACCATGAGTTTTTACTTCTATATGTAAACTGCATGGAATATACTTGTATTCAATGTGAATACACTGTTATATCATGAGTTTTTACTTCAATATGTAAACTGCATCAAATATACTTTTAATTAATGTGAATACACTGTTATATCATGAGTTTTTACTTCTATATGTAAACTGCATGAAATATACTTGTATTCAATGTGAATACACTGTTATACCATGAGTTTTTACTTCTATATGTAAACTGCATGGAATATACTTGTATTCAATGTGAATACACTGTTATACCATGAGTTTTTACTTCTATATGTAAACAGTATCAAATATACTTGTATTCAATGTGAATACAATTTTATTCCATGAGTTTTTACTTCTATATGTTAACAGCATCAAATATACTTGTATTCAATGTGAATACACTGTTATACCATGTGTTTTTACTTCTATATGTAAACAGCATCAAATATACTTGTATTCAATGTGAATACACTGTTATACCATGAGTTTTTACTTCTATATGTAAACTGCATCAAATATACTTGTATTCAATGTGAATACACTGTTATACCATGAGTTTTTACTTCTATATGTAAACTGCATGGAATATACAGTACCCACGCCAGGTATTGGATCACCTCGGTCCAAAAACGGCGTTTTAACCCGCGCGAGATAGGCCTAACGGTGTCTCACGCGTGAATTTTTTTTACATACTAAGATTGCTCGTACGAGGTTAATTTTTTTTTATCAGAAAGATAAAGAACTAGTCTTTATCTTTCTGATTTTTAATTTGTAAAAAGTATAGTTGTTGTATGGGAAAAAGGATCATTTTGAAATATTGGATCACCCCCGACATGTGCTGCATTCGTTGTCCCTACCCGCGGCTATGCCGTCGGGAAACTTGATTGTAATTTGGGTCCCTTTTTCACCATTTGACCCTCTCCCATATCCGACGGCATAGCCGCGGGTAGGGACAACGAATGCAACACATGTCGGGGGTGATCCAATATTTCAAAATGATCCTTTTTCCCACATAACAACTATACTTTTTACAAATTAAAAATCAGAAAGATAAAGACTAATTCTTTATCTTTCCGATTAAAAAAAATTTACCTCGTACGAGCAATCTTAGTATTTAAAAAAAATTCACGCGCGAGACACCGTTAGGCCTATCTCGCGCGGGTTAAAACGCCGTTTTTGGACCGAGGTGATCCAATACCTGGCGTGGGTACTGTAATTTTATTCAATTTGTATACAATGTTATACCATGAGTTTTTACTTCTATATGTAAACTGCATGGAATATACTTGTATTCAATGTGAATACACTTTTATACCATGAGTTTTTACTTCTATATGTAAACAGCATCAAATATACTTGTATTCAATGTGAATACACTGTTATACCATGAGTTTTTACTATATGTAAACCGCTTCAAATATACTTGTATTCAATGTGCATACACTGTTATACCATGAGTTTTTACTTCTATATGTAAACTGCATGGAATATACTTGTATTCAATGTGAATACACTGTTATACCATGAGTTTTTACTTCTATATGTAAACAGCATCAAATATACTTGTATTCAATGTGAATACACTGTTATACCACGAGTTTTTACTTCTATATGTAAACTGCATGGAATATACTTGTATTCAATGTGAATACACTTTTATACCATGAGTTTTTACTTCTATATGTAAACTGCATGGAATATACTTGTATTCAATGTGAATACACTGTTATACCATGAGTTTTTAATTCTATATATAAACAGCATCAAATATACTTGTATTCAATGTGAATACACTGTTATACTATGAGTTTCTACTTCTATATGTAAACAGCATCAAATATACTTGTATTCAATGTGAATACACTGTTATACCATGAGTTTTTACTTCTATATGTAAACAGCATCAAATATTCTTGTATTCAATGTGAATACACTTTTATACCATGAGTTTTTACTTCTATATGTAAACTGCATCAAATATACTTGTATTCAATGTGAATACACTGTTATACCATGAGTTTTTACTTCTATATGTAAATTGCATGGAATATACTTGTATTCAATTTGTATACACTGTTATACCACGAGTTTTTACTTCTATATGTAAACTGCATGGAATATACTTGTATTCAATGTGAATACACTTTTATACCATGAATTTTTACTTCTATATGTAAACAGCATCAAATATACTTGTATTCAATGTGAATACACTGTTATACCATGAGTTTTTACTATATGTAAACCGCTTCAAATATACTTGTATTCAATATACACTGTTATACCATGAGTTTTTACTTTATATGTAAACTGCATGGAATATACTTGTATTCAATGTGAATACACTGTTATACCATGAGTTTTTACTTCTATATGTAAACAGCATCAAATATACTTGTATTCAATGTGAATACACTGTTATACCATGAGTTTTTACTATACGTAAACCGCTTCAAATATACTTGTATTCAATGTGCATACACTGTTATACCATGAGTTTTTACTTCTATATGTAAACTGCATGGAATATACTTGTATTCAATGTGAATACACTGTTATACCATGAGTTTTTACTTCTATATGTAAACTGCATCAAATATACTTGTATTCAATGCGAATACACTGTTATATCATGAGTTTTTACTTCTATATGTAAACTGCATGGAATATACTTGTATTCAATGTGAATACACTGTTATACCATGAGTTTTTACTTCTATATGTTAACAGCATCAAATATACTTGTATTCAATGTGAATACACTGTTATACCATGTGTTTTTACTTCTATATGTAAACAGCATCAAATATACTTGTATTCAATGTGAATACACTGTTATACCATGAGTTTTTACTTCTATATGTAAACTGCATGGAATATACTCGTATTCAATGTGAATACACTTTTATACCATTAGTTTTTTCTTCTATATGTAAACAGCATCAAATATACTTGTATTCAATGTGAATACATTGTTATACCATGAGTTTTTACTTCTATATGTAAACAGCATCAAATATACTTGTATTTAATGTGAATACACTGTTATACCATGAGTTTTTACTTCTATATGTAAACTGCATGGAATATACTTGTATTCAATGTGAATACACTGTAATACCATGAGTTTTTACTTCTATATGTAAACAGCATCAAATATACTTGTATTCAAAGTGAATACACTGTTATACCATGAGTTTTTACTTCTTTATGTAAACTGCATGGAATATACTTGTATTCAATGTGAATACACTGTTATACCATGAGTTTTTACTTCTATATGTAAACTGCTTGGAATATACTTGTATTCAATGTGAATACACTGTTATATCATGAGTTTTTACTTCAATATGTAAACTGCATCAAATATATTTTTAATTAATGTGAATACACTGTTATATCATGAGTTTTTACTTCTATATGTAAACTGCATGAAATATACTTGTATTCAATGTGAATACACTGTTATACCATGAGTTTTTACTTCTATATGTAAACTGCATGGAATATACTTGTATTCAATGTGAATACACTGTTATACCATGAGTTTTTACTTCTATATGTAAATTGCATGGAATATACAGTACCCACGCCAGGTATTGGATCACCTCGGTCCAAAAACGGCGTTTTAACCCGCGCGAGATAGGCCTAACGGTGTCTCGCGCGTGAATTTTTTTTACATACTAAGATTGCTCGTACGAGGTTAATTTTTTTTAATCAGAAAGATAAAGAACTAGTCTTTATCTTTCTGATTTTTAATTTGTAAAAAGTATAGTTGTTGTATGGGAAAAAGGATCATTTTGAAATATTGGATCACCCCCGACATGTGCTGCATTCGTTGTCCCTACCCGCGGCTATGCCGTCGGGAAACTTGATTGTAATTTGGGTCCCTTTTTCACCATTTGACCCTCTCCCATATCCGACGGCATAGCCGCGGGTAGGGACAACGAATGCAACACATGTCGGGGGTGATCCAATATTTCAAAATGATCCTTTTTCCCACATAACAACTATACTTTTTACAAATTAAAAATCAGAAAGATAAAGACTAATTCTTTATCTTTCCGATTAAAAAAAATTAACCTCGTACGAGCAATCTTAGTATTAAAAAAATTCACGCGCGAGACACCGTTAGGCCTATCTCGCGCGGGTTAAAACGCCGTTTTTGGACCGAGGTGATCCAATACCTGGCGTGGGTACTGTACTTGTATTCAATTTGTATACAATGTTATACCATGAGTTTTTACTTCTATATGTAAACTGCATGGAATATACTTGTATTCAATGTGAATACACTTTTATACCATGAGTTTTTACTTCTATATGTAAACAGCATCAAATATACTTGTATTCAATGTGACTACACTGTTATACCATGAGTTTTTACTATATGTAAACCGCTTCAAATATACTTGTATTCAATGTGCATACACTGTTATACCATGAGTTTTTACTTCTATATGTAAACTGCATGGAATATACTTGTATTCAATGTGAATACACTGTTATACCATGAGTTTTTACTTCTATATGTAAACTGCATCAAATATACTTGTATTCAATGTGAATACACTGTTATATCATGAGTTTTTACTTCTATATGTAAACTGCATGGAATATACTTGTATTCAATGTGAATACACTGTTATACCATGAGTTTTTACTTCTATATGTTAACAGCATCAAATATACTTGTATTCAATGTGAATACACTGTTATACCATGTGTTTTTACTTCTATATGTAAACAGCATCAAATATACTTGTATTCAATGTGAATACACTGTTATACCATGAATTTTTACTTCTATATGTAAACTGCATCAAATATACTTGTATTCAATGTGAATACACTGTTATACCATGAGTTTTTACTTCTACATGTAAATTGCATGGAATATACTTGTATTCAATTTGTATACAATGTTATACCATGAGTTTTTACTTCTATATGTAAACTGCATGAAATATACTCGTATTCAATGTGAATACACTTTTATACCATTAGTTTTTTCTTCTATATGTAAACAGCATCAAATATACTTGTATTCAATGTGAATACACTGTTATACCATGAGTTTTTACTATATGTAAACCGCTTCAAATATACTTGTATTCAATGTGCATACACTGTTATACCATGAGTTTTTACTTCTATATGTAAACTGCATGGAATATACTTGTATTCAATGTGAATACACTGTTATACCATGAGTTTTTACTTCTATATGTAAACAGCATCAAATATACTTGTATTCAATGTGAATACACTGTTATACCACGAGTTTTTACTTCTATATATAAACTGCATGGAATATACTTGTATTCAATGTGAATACACTTTTATACGATAAGTTTTTACTTCTATATGTAAACTGCATGGAATATACTTGTATTCAATGTGAATACACTGTTATACCATGAGTTTTTACTTCTATATATAAACAGCATCAAATATACTTGTATTCAATGTGAATACACTGTTATACTATGAGTTTCTACTTCTATATGTAAACAGCATCAAATATACTTGTATTCAATTTGAATACACTGTTATACCACGAGTTTTTACTTCTATATGTAAACAGCATCAAATATACTTGTATTCAATGTGAATACACTGTTATTCCATGAGTTTTTACTTCTATATGTAAACAGCATGGAATATACGTGTATTCAATGTGAATACACTGTTATACCATGAGTTTTTACTTCTATATGTAAACAGCATCAAATATACTTGTATTCAATGTGAATACACTGTTATACCACGAGTTTTTACGTCTATATGTTAACTGCATCAAATATACTTGTATTCAATGTGAATACACTGTTATACCATGAGTTTTTACTTCTATATGTAAACAGCATCAAATATACTTGTATTCAATGTGAATACACTGTTATACCATGAGTTTTTACTTCTATATATAAACCGTATCAAATATACTTGTATTCAATGTGAATACACTGTTATACCATGAGTTTTTACTTCTATATGTAAACTGCATGGAACATACTTTTATTCAATGTGAATACACTGTTATACCATGAGTTTTTACTTCTATATGTAAACTGCATCAAATATACTTGTATTCAATGTGAATACACTGTTATACGATGAGTTTTTACTTCTACATGTTAACTGCATGGAATATACTTGTATTCAATGTGAATACACTGTTACACCATGAGTGTTTACTTCTATATGTAAACTGCATGGAATATACTTGTATTCAATGTGAATACATTGTTATACCATGAGTTTTTACTTCTATATGTAAACAGCATCAAATATACTTGTATTCAATGTGAATACACTGTTATACCATGAGTTTTTACTTCTATATGTAAACAGCATCAAATATACTTGTATTCAATGTTAATACACTGTTATACCATGAGTTTTTACTTCTATATGTAAACGGCATCAAATATACTTGTATTCAATGTGAATACATTGTTATACCATGAGTTTTTACGTCTATATGTTAACTGCATCAAAAATACTTGTATTCAATGTGAATACACTGTTATACCATGAGTTTTTACTTCTATATGTAAACAGCATCAAATATACTTGTATTCAATGTGAATACACTGTTATACCATGAGTTTTTACTTCTATATGTAAACAGCATCAAATATACTTGTATTCAATGTGAATACACTGTTATACCATGAGTTTTTACTTCTATATGTAAACTGCATGGAATATACTTGTATTCAATGTGAATACACTGTTATACCATGAATTTTTACTTCTATATGTAAACAGCATCAAATATACTTGTATTCAATGTGAATACATTGTTATACCATGAGTTTTTACTTCTATATGTAAACAGCATCAAATATACTTGTATTCAGTGTGAATACACTGTTATACCATGAGTTTTTACTTCTATATGTAAACTGCATGGAATATACTTGTATTAAATGTAAAAACACTGTTATACCATAAGTTTTTACTTCTATATATAAACAGCATCAAATATACTTGTATTCAATGTGAATACACTGTTACACCATGAGTTTTTACTTCTATATGTAAACAGCATCAAATATACTTGTATTCAATGTGAATACACTGTTATACCATGAGTTTTTACTTCTATATGTAAACTGCATGGAATATACTTGTATTCAATGTGAATACACTGTTATACCATGAGTTTTTACTTCTATATGTAAACAGCATCAAATATACTTGTATTCAATGTGAATACACTGTTATACCATAAGTTTCTACTTCTATATGTAATCAGCATCAAATATACTTGTATTCAATGTGAATACATTGTTATACCACGAGTTTTTACGTCTATATGTTAACTGCATAAAAAATACTTGTATTCAATGTGAATACACTGTTATACCATGAGTTTTTACTTCTATATGTAAACAGCATCAAATATACTTGTATTCAATGTGAATACACTGTTATACCATGAGTTTTTACTTCTATATGTAAAAAGCATCAAATATACTTGTATTCAATGTGAATACACTGTTATACCATGAGTTTTTACTTCTATATATAAACTGCATGTAATATACTTGTATTCAATGTGAATACACTGTTATACCATGAGTTTTTACTTCTATATGTAAACTGCATCAAATATACTTGTATTCAATGTGAATACACTGTTATACCATGAGTTTTTACTTCTCTATGTAAACAGCATCAAATATACTTGTATTCAATGTGAATACATTGTTATACCACGAGTTTTTACTTCTATATGTAAACAGCATCAAATATACTTGTATTCAATGTGAATACACTGTTATTCCATGAGTTTTTACTTCTATATGTAAACAGCATGACATATACGTGTATTCAATGTGAATACACTGTTATACCATGAGTATCTACTTCTATATGTAAACAGCATCAAATATACTTGTATTCAATGTGAATACACTGTTATACCACGAGTTTTTACTTCTATATATAAACTGCATGGAATATACTTGTATTCAATGTGAATACACTTTTATACGATGAGTTTTTACTTCTATATGTAAACTGCATGGAATATACTTGTATTCAATGTGAATACACTGTTATACCATGAGTTTTTACTTCTATATATAAACAGCATCAAATATACTTGTATTCAATGTGAATACACTGTTATACTATGAGTTTCTACTTCTATATGTAAACAGCATCAAATATACTTGTATTCAATTTGAATACACTGTTATACCACGAGTTTTTACTTCTATATGTAAACAGCATCAAATATACTTGTATTCAATGTGAATACACTGTTATTCCATGAGTTTTTACTTCTATATGTAAACAGCATGGAATATACGTGTATTCAATGTGAATACACTGTTATACCATGAGTTTTTACTTCTATATGTAAACAGCATCAAATATACTTGTATTCAATGTGAATACACTGTTATACCACGAGTTTTTACGTCTATATGTTAACTGCATCAAATATACTTGTATTCAATGTGAATACACTGTTATACCATGAGTTTTTACTTCTATATGTAAACAGCATCAAATATACTTGTATTCAATGTGAATACACTGTTATACCATGAGTTTTTACTTCTATATATAAACCGTATCAAATATACTTGTATTCAATGTGAATACACTGTTATACCATGAGTTTTTACTTCTATATGTAAACTGCATGGAACATACTTTTATTCAATGTGAATACACTGTTATACCATGAGTTTTTACTTCTATATGTAAACTGCATCAAATATACTTGTATTCAATGTGAATACACTGTTATACGATGAGTTTTTACTTCTACATGTTAACTGCATGGAATATACTTGTATTCAATGTGAATACACTGTTACACCATGAGTGTTTACTTCTATATGTAAACTGCATGGAATATACTTGTATTCAATGTGAATACATTGTTATACCATGAGTTTTTACTTCTATATGTAAACAGCATCAAATATACTTGTATTCAATGTGAATACACTGTTATACCATGATTTTTTACTTCTATATGTAAACAGCATCAAATATACTTGTATTCAATGTTAATACACTGTTATACCATGAGTTTTTACTTCTATATGTAAACAGCATCAAATATACTTGTATTCAATGTGAATACATTGTTATACCACGAGTTTTTACGTCTATATGTTAACTGCATCAAAAATACTTGTATTCAATGTGAATACACTGTTATACCATGAGTTTTTACTTCTATATGTAAACAGCATCAAATATACTTGTATTCAATGTGAATACACTGTTATACCATGAGTTTTTACTTCTATATGTAAACAGCATCAAATATACTTGTATTCAATGTGAATACACTGTTATACCATGAGTTTTTACTTCTATATGTAAACTGCATGGAATATACTTGTATTCAATGTGAATACACTGTTATACCATGAATTTTTACTTCTATATGTAAACAGCATCAAATATACTTGTATTCAATGTGAATACATTGTTATACCATGAGTTTTTACTTCTATATGTAAACAGCATCAAATATACTTGTATTCAGTGTGAATACACTGTTATACCATGAGTTTTTACTTCTATATGTAAACTGCATGGAATATACTTGTATTAAATGTAAAAACACTGTTATACCATAAGTTTTTACTTCTATATATAAACAGCATCAAATATACTTGTATTCAATGTGAATACACTGTTACACCATGAGTTTTTACTTCTATATGTAAACAGCATCAAATATACTTGTATTCAATGTGAATACACTGTTATACCATGAGTTTTTACTTCTATATGTAAACTGCATGGAATATACTTGTATTCAATGTGAATACACTGTTATACCATGAGTTTTTACTTCTATATGTAAACAGCATCAAATATACTTGTATTCAATGTGAATACACTGTTATACCATAAGTTTCTACTTCTATATGTAATCAGCATCAAATATACTTGTATTCAATGTGAATACATTGTTATACCACGAGTTTTTACGTCTATATGTTAACTGCATCAAAAAAACTTGTATTCAATGTGAATACACTGTTATACCATGAGTTTTTACTTCTATATGTAAACAGCATCAAATATACTTGTATTCAATGTGAATACACTGTTATACCATGAGTTTTTACTTCTATATGTAAATAGCATCAAATATACTTGTATTCAATGTGAATACACTGTTATACCATGAGTTTTTACTTCTATATATAAACTGCATGTAATATACTTGTATTCAATGTGAATACACTGTTATACCATGAGTTTTTACTTCTATATGTAAACTGCATCAAATATACTTGTATTCAATGTGAATACACTGTTATACCATGAGTTTTTACTTCTATATGTAAACAGCATCAAATATACTTGTATTCAATGTGAATACATTGTTATACCACGAGTTTTTACTTCTATATGTAAACAGCATCAAATATACTTGTATTCAATGTGAATAAACTGTTATTCCATGAGTTTTTACTTCTATATGTAAACAGCATGACATATACGTGTATTCAATGTGAATACACTGTTATACCATGAGTTTTTACTTCTATATGTAACCAGCATCAAATATACTTGTATTCAATGTGAATACACTTTCATACCATGAGTATCTACTTCTATATGTAAACAGCATCAAATATACTTGTATTCAATGTGAATACACTGTTATACCACGAGTTTTTACGTCTATATGTTAACTGCATCAAATATACTTGTATTCAATATGAATACACTGTTATACCATGAGTTTTTACTTCTATATGTAAATAGCATCAAATATACTTGTATTCAATGTGAATACACTGTTATACCATGAGTTTTTACTTCTATATATAAACTGCATGTAATATACTTGTATTCAATGTGAATACACTGTTATACCATGAGTTTTTACTTCTATATGTAACCAGCATCAAATATACTTGTATTCAATGTGAATACACTTTCATACCATGAGTATCTACTTCTATATGTAAACAGCATCAAATATACTTGTATTCAATGTGAATACACTGTTATACCACGAGTTTTTACGTCTATATGTTAACTGCATCAAATATACTTGTATTCAATATGAATACACTGTTATACCATGAGTTTTTACTTCTATATGTAAATAGCATCAAATATACTTGTATTCAATGTGAATACACTGTTATACCATGAGTTTTTACTTCTATATATAAACTGCATGTAATATACTTGTATTCAATGTGAATACACTGTTATACCATGAGTTTTTACTTCTATATGTAAACTGCATCAAATATACTTGTATTCAATGTGAATACACTGTTATACCATGAGTTTCTACTTCTATATGTAAACAGCATCAAATATACTTGTATTCAATGTGAATACATTGTTATACCACGAGTTTTTACTTCTATATGTAAACAGCATCAAATATACTTGTATTCAATGTGAATACACTGTTATTCCATGAGTTTTTACTTCTATATGTAAACAGCATGACATATACGTGTATTCAATGTGAATACACTGTTATACCATGAGTTTTTACTTCTATATGTAAACAGCATCAAATATACTTGTATTCAATGTGAATACACTGTTATACCATGAGTTTTTACTTCTATATGTAAACAGCATGGAATATACTTATATTCTAAGTGAATACACTTTTATACCATAAGTTTTTACTTCTATATGTAAACTGCATGGAACATACTTGTATTCAATGTGAATACACTGTTATTCCATGAGTTTTTACTTCTATACGTAAACTGCATGGAATATACTTGTATTCAATGTGTATACACTGTTATACCATGAGTTTTTACTTCTATATGTAAACTGCATGGAATATACTTGTATTCAATGTGAAAACACTGTTATACCATGAGTTTTTACTTCTATATGTAAACTGCATGGAATATACTTGTATTCAATGTGAATACACTATTATAGCATGAGTTTTTACTTCTATATGTAAACAGCATGGAATATACTTGTATTCAATGTGAATACACTGTTATACCATGAGTTTTTACTTCTATATGTAACCAGCATCAAATATACTTGTATTCAATGTGAATACACTTTCATACCATGAGTATCTACTTCTATATGTAAACAGCATCAAATATACTTGTATTCAATGTGAATACACTGTTATACCACGAGTTTTTACGTCTATATGTTAACTGCATCAAATATACTTGTATTCAATATGAATACACTGTTATACCATGAGTTTTTACTTCTATATGTAAACAGCATCAAATATACTTGTATTCAATGAGAATACATTGTTATACCATGAGTTTATACTTCTATATGTAAACAGCATCAAATATACTTGTATTCAATGTGAATACACTGTTATACCATGAGTTTTTACTTCTATATGTAAACAGCATCAAATATACTTGTATTCAATGTGAATACACTGTTATACCATGAGTTTTTACTTCTATATGTAAACTGCATCAAATATACTTGTATTCAATGTGAATACACTGTTATACCATGAGTTTTTACTTCTATATGTAAACAGCATCACATATACTTGTATTCAATGTGAATACACTGTTATACCATGAGTTTTTACTTCTATATGTAAACAGCATCAAATATACTTGTATTCAATGTGAATACACTGTTATACCATGAGTTTTTACTTCTATATATAAACAGCATCAAATATACTTGTATTCAATGCGAATACACTGTTATACCATGAGTTTTTACTTCTATATGTAAACTGCATGGAATATACTTGTATTCAATGTGAATACAGTGTTATACCATGAATTATTACTTCTATATGTAAACTGCATGGAATATACTTGTATTCAATGTGAATACACTGTTATACCATGAGTTTTTACTTCTATATTTAAACTGCATGAAATATACTTGTATTCAACGTGAATACACTGTTATACCATGAGTTTTTACTTCTATATGTAAACTGCATGGAATATACTTGTATTCAATGTGAATACACTGTTATACCATGAGTTTTTACTTCTATATGTAAACTGCATGGAATATACTTGTATTTAATGTGAATACACTGTTATACCATGAGTTTTTAATTCTATATGTAAACTGCATCAAATATACTTGTATTTAATGTGAATACACTGTTATACCATGAGTTTTTACTTCTATATGTAAACTGCGTGGAATATACTTGTATTCAATATGTATACACTGTTATACCATGAGTTTTAACTTCTACATGCAAACTGCATGGAATATACTTGTATTCAATGTGAATACACTGTTATACCATGAGTTTTTACTTCGATATGTAAACTGCATGGAATTTACTTGTATTCAATGTGAATACACTGTTATACCATGAGTTTTGACTTCTATATGTAAACTGCATGGAATATACTTGTATTTAATGTGAATACACTGTTATACCATGAGTTTTTAATTCTATATGTAAACTGCGTGGAATATACTTGTATTCAATATTTATACACTGTTATACCATGAGTTTTTACTTCTACATGCAAACTGCATGGAATATACTTGTATTCAATGGGAATACACTGTTATACCATGAGTTTTTACTTCTATATGTAAACTGCATGGAATATACTTGTATTCAATATGAATACACTGTTATACCATGAGTTTTTACTTCTATATTTAAACTGCATGGAATATACTTGTATTCAATGTGAATACACTGTTATACCATGAGTTTTTACTTCTATATGTAAACTGCATGGAATATACTTGTATTCAATGTGAATACACTGTTATAGCATGAGTTTTTACTTCTATATAGAAACAGCATGGAATATACTTGTATTCAATGTGAATACACTGTTATACCATGAGTTTTTACTTCTTTATGTAAACAGCATGGAATGTACTTGTATTCAATGTGAATACACTGTTATACCATGAGTTTTTACTTCTATATGTAAACAGCATCAAATATACTTGTATTCAATGTGAATACACTGTTATACCATGAGTTTTTACTTCTATATGTAAACAGCATCAAATATACTTGTATTCAATGTGAATACACTGTTATACTAGGCCGGACCGATTTTTTTTTTTTTGAAATTGGATATTCCCTTCGACTAGGAAGTTAGGTAATGTTCTCATCAGTCTACCTTCAAATTTTTTTTCATTTCTGTTCAGTAGTTTTTCCCCGCCAGCTATTTTAATACCCCAAAATTGATGTTTTCATGTATAGTCCCTTATGTATTTCCATGTATATATTTTGTTTTTTATAATAAAAATTTGAATTTTTGGTGGCTTATAAAAAAAGGGCTTGTCTTTAATAATTAAAAAACCGCAATCAAAAATGTATTTTAATTTATGAGATAAAACCTGAAAACTACAAAAAATCTTGAAATTCAAGCGCCTTATGACAAATAACTAGCGTGGCGCTGCCTGTCTCTTACAAATAATTTTTTTTTTATTTTAGGAAGGACTGATTTGATATCAGCTCTTTATTTTTGGAAAGACCTTTTCATTAGCTATCGTTCTGTATAAATGGTTTTATTTTAAAAGTATGTTGTGTTGGCTTAATAGTTGATAGAAATTAGTCTCATTTTTGGCCGCAAGTAGCGCGCCAAATTCGAAATAAATATTCTTGGAAGACGAATCGAGTGGCGATTTCTTGTATTTATTATGATATACATAATAAATCTTATGTTTACACAACATGAACAATCATTAAACTATAAACACAAGTTGGAATCCTCATTCAATTGTCTTGCTTTCAAATAATTTAAAATAAAATGATGACGATTTTCATAACCAACATATTTCGACGAAGCAGTTGTTACCAGTTTTACCATTCTTTCCACTGACTGAGTATTATTTGGTATTTTAGAGCTAACACCTAAATTCAGACATTTACCAGTAGCAATACCATTCAGTAATTGTTTGTTAGTAAACTGCATAGTTAATGGTGGTTCGGAAATTGCCTCTTTCAGGTTGGTCCAATCAATCATTTCATAGTAATTATTGCACTTGAAATTCAAGTTGGTTGGTCGACGAAACTTTCTGACTGCATTGTTTCCTTTACACATTTTTCTAATCATAATTATTCTTCTCAAAGCAATCTTTCGAATATTGACTCTTGAATCAGTAACCATCGACAACAAAACACTTTCATGGTGTGCGCTAAATGAATTATTTAACATGACTTTATGAATGACTGCCCTTTCTTGACTTCTGAGAACAGACGTTAGCTTCACCATATAAAAGAAATTTCTAGCTGCATCGTGTAACTTTGGGTTTGCTTTTAGATGAAACCACGATGGTGCATAAAAATTCAAAATGATGAACACCAACCTGTTTTTTTTAATATGAACATTTTTTTAAATAATTCGAATCGCATATGTATATTATAAGAAATTACCTAGATAACGTATCTGAAGGTTTTTTTGTGGCTACATATAGTCGCATAATTCGATTAGCTTTAGTTAGCCATCTTGACTCGCAGATCTTTCCAGGACTACGTTTACTGAGAGTTAAAGAAATGCTTCCAGCTTGAATTGCTCTAGCCATCTCATAAAAATATCGTTGATCTCCAGTAAATTTGTTGGTTACTTCTTGATTTAATTTGGGTACTCTTCCTTGTATTCGACGAAATTTTTCTATTGGTAACGAGCGTAAGTCATTTACGATGACACATCCAATTGTACCTTTGAATGAAGACGGACCACTTGTTGACCCATCCATCAATTTAAATAGATGTCGAAGAGGTAACTCGTTTAGATGCAGCATACAAATTGCCCATTGCAAAGGTCTACGTAATTTTCTTTCTAATAAAGTAATAACTCCGTTTTCACAACCAGTATTTACTGCGGTACCGTCCGCTCCAATAACTCTTAATGTTTGTTTGGAGGATGTTTTTGTAATGAATGATATTAGGTCATCTGCAATGTCAACAGCTTTTCCACTCTTTGGAGTTATATGGTCCTTATAAATGCTTCCAGGTTCTTCTAGAATAACTATGTGTTCTTCTTTAACCACGTCTCTACCAAGGCGAGAAAGAGTGAAATCTTTTCGTCCATCAAACATAAGACATAAGAGACCGCCGGCATTGACTGTGTAATTTGATAGCCGAACTCCATATTTTCGGAATTGTCGAAGAATTTTAGTGGTGCGCAGTCTGTTTTGATCATTTATTATACCTAACAATATTTTTTTTTATAATTAAAACCAAGAATGGCTTTTAAAATAAAATATAAAAATACCTAGATCAGTTAACAGTCCATTTCCTATTTCACAAAGAGCCCGTTTGCCAATGCCAAATCTTGCGGCTGTTGAAATCATCAGGGGATATTCATTATAATTGCTCTTTGAGGGCTCTGGCATAATGGATATGTCATTATCTTCTGGATTACATGACAAAGAACTTATGTTTTGCACAAAGGACGTTCCAGAGGTATCACTTTCAATTACTGATATTTCGACAGATGCATCTTCAACTACAATCCCTGAATCATTCTCTTCTTCTGATAGTAAATGTAAATTATCTTCTACTTCCAATATTTTTTCAATTGGTTCGATGTTGTCGAAAGTTATTGAATGAGTATCAACATTGATGTCAGAACACACAACAGTTAAAGTGCGTGAACCAATTTGATCTTTGTAAAAGTAAAAGCTATCACTGTTACTCAAAAAACACTTACAGTCTTCGTACGTAATGTTTCTTACGTCGACAGTATTACCAAATTTTGGTTTGAAACAACTACACAGATAAATATCAAAAAGAACGTTCAAATCATTCACGAATAATATATACTGGGAACTAAGCGAACGTTGTTTGTTTGTAGTCCACTGTAATTTTTGATACTTATCCACTAACCTTTCCAACATTTTGTATGCATTTGCATTAGAAATTGTTGGAATCGTTGCAAAATTCCAAATACTAATTACTTCTGAAACTATTTCAGACAGAAGAGAATGTTTTAATGATCCAGTTAATTTACCTTTACCAACTAGAATCCTTTTTTTGTGCAGAAAATAAGAAATGACTTCAATCTTTAAAGGAAGTATTTCCTTGGGTAACTCTGAAATTTCCTCCATTTTATGTGAAGGACACACGACGAACTACTTTCTTCTAACACATTATGAAAATGAACTAAGCCCTTTCATTTCCTGTGTATTCCCAAAGGATGGGCAGGGTAACAATTCATTCCCGCTAATTTTTTTTTCATTGTTTTGAGTTTGGCGCGCTACTTGCGGCCAAAAATGAGACTAATTTCTGTCAACTATTAAGCCAACACAACATACTTTTAAAATAAAACAATTTATACAGAACGATAGCTAATGAAAAGGACTTTCCAAAAATAAAGAGCTGATATCAAATCAGTCCTTCCTAAAATAAAAAAAAATTATTTGTAAGAGACAGGCAGCGCCACGCTAGTTATTTGTCATAAGGCGCTTGAATTTCAAGATTTTTTGTAGTTTTCAGGTTTTATCTCATAAATTAAAATACATTTTTGATTGCGGTTTTTTAATTATTAAAGACAAGCCCTTTTTTTATAAGCCACCAAAAATTCAAATTTTTATTATAAAAAACAAAATATATACATGGAAATACATAAGGGACTATACATGAAAACATCAATTTTGGGGTATTAAAATAGCTGGCGGGGAAAAACTACTGAACAGAAATGAAAAAAAATTTGAAGGTAGACTGATGAGAACATTACCTAACTTCCTAGTCGAAGGGAATATCCAATTTCAAAAAAAAAAAAAATCGGTCCGGCCTACTGTTATACCATGAGTTTTTACTTCTATATGTAAACAGCATGGAATATACTTGTATTCAATGTAAATACACTGTTATACCATGAGTTTTTACTTCTATATGTAAACTGCATGGAATATACTTGTATTCAATGTGAATACACTGTTATACCATTAGTTTTTACTTCTATATGTAAACTGCATGGAATATACTTGTATTTAATGTGAATACACTGTTATACCATGAGTTTTTACTTCTATATGTAAACAGCATCAAATATACTTGTATTCAAGGTGAATACACTGTTATACCATGAGTTTTTACTTCTTTATGTAAACAGCATCAAATATACTTGTATTCAATGTGAATACACTGTTATACCATGAGTTTTTACTTCTATATGTAAACTGCATGGAATATACTTGTATTCAATATGAATACACTGTTATACCATGAGTTTTTACTTATATATTTAAACTGCATGGAATATACTTGTATTCAATGTGAATACACTGTTATACCATGAGTTTTTACTTCTATATGTAAACTGCATGGAATATACTTGTATTCAATGTGAATACACTGTTATACCATGAGTTTTTACTTTTATATGTAAACTGCATGGAATATACTTGTATTAAATGTGAATACACTGTTATACCATGAGTTGTTACTTCTATATGTAAACAGCATCAAATATACTTGTATTCAATGTGAATACACTGTTATACCATGAGTTTTTACTTCTATATGTAAACAGCATGGAATATACTTGTATTCAATGTAAATACACTGTTATACCATGAGTTTTTACTTCTATAAGTAAACTGCATGGAATATACTTGTATTCAATGTGAATACACTGTTATACCATGAGTTTTTACTTCTATATGTAAACTGCATGGAATATACTTGTATTTAATGTGAATACACTGTTATACCATGAGTTTTTACTTCTATTTGTAAACAGCATCAAATATACTTGTATTCAAGGTGAATACACTGTTATACCATGAGTTTTTACTTCTATATGTAAACAGCATCAAATATACTTGTATTCAATGTGAATACACTGTTATACCATGAGTTTTTACTTCTATATGTAAACTGCATGGAATATACTTGTATTTAATGTGAATACACTGTTATACCATGAGTTTTTACTTCTATATGTAAACAGCATCAAATATACTTGTATTCAAGGTGAATACACTGTTATACCATGAGTTTTTACTTCAATATGTAAACAGCATAAAATATACTTGTATTCAATGTGAATACACTGTTATACCATGAGTTTTTACTTCTATATGTAAACTGCATGGAATATACTTGTATTAAATGTGAATACAGTGTTATACCATGAATTATTACTTCTATATGTAAACTGCATGGAATATACTTGTATTCAATATGAATACACTGTTATACCATGAGTTTTTACTTCTATATTTAAACTGCATGGAATATACTTGTATTCAATGTGAATACACTGTTATACCATGAGTTTTTACTTCTATATGTAAACAGCATCAAATATACTTGTATTCAATGTGAATACACTGTTATACCATGAGTTTTTACTTCTATATGTAAACAGCATCAAATATACTTGTATTCAATGTGAATACACTGTTATACCATTAGTTTTTACTTCTATATGTAAACAGCATGGAATATACTTGTATTAAATGTGAATACACTGTTATACCATGAGTTTTTACTTCTATATGTAAACTTTATGGAATATACTTGTATACAATATGAATACACTGTTATACCATGAGTTTTTACTTCTATATGTAAACTGCATGGAATATACTTGTATACAATGTGAATACACTGTTATACCATGAGTTTTTACTTCTATATGTAAACAGCATCAAATATACTTGTATTCAATGTGAATACACTGTTATACCATGAGTTTTTACTTCTATATATAAACAGCATCAAATATACTTGTATTCAATGCGAATACACTGTTATACCATGAGTTTTTACTTCTATATGTAAACTGCATGGAATATACTTGTATTAAATGTGAATACACTGTTATACCATGTGTTTTTACTTCTATATGTAAACTGCATGGAATATACTTGTATACAATGTGAATACACTGTTATACCATGAGTTTTTACTTCTATATGTAAACTGCATGGAATATACTTATATTTAATGTGAATACACTGTTATACCATGAGTTTTTACTTCTATATGTAAACAGCATCAAATATACTTGTATTCAATGCGAATACACTGTTATACCATGAGTTTTTACTTCTATATGTAAACTGCATGGAATATACTTGTATTCAATGTGAATACACTGTTATACCATGAGTTTTTACTTCTATGTGTAAACTGCATGGAATATACTTGTATTTAATGTGAATACACTGTTATACCATGAGTTATTAATTCTATATGTAAACAGCATGGAATATACTTGTATTCAATGTGAATACACTGTTATACCATGAGTTTTTACTTCTATATGTAAACTGCATCAAATATACTTGTATTCAATGTGAATACACTGTTATACAATGAGTTTCTACTTCTATATGTAAACTGCATGGAATATACTTGTATTAAATATGTATACACTGTTATACCATGAGTTTTTACTTCTACATGTAAACTGCATGGAATATACTTGTATTCAATGTGAATACACTGTTATAGCATGAGTTTTTACTTCTATATGTAAACTGCATGGAATAAACTTGTATTCAATGTAAATACACTGTTATACCATGAGTTTTTACTTCTATATATAAACAGCATCAAATATACTTGTATTCAATGCGAATACACTGTTATACCATGAGTTTTTACTTCTATATGTAAACTGCATGGAATATACTTGTATTCAATGTGAATACAGTGTTATACCATGAATTATTACTTCTATATGTAAACTGCATGTTATATACTTGTATTCAATGTGAATACACTGTTATACCATGAGTTTTTACTTCTATATTTAAACTGCATGAAATATACTTGTATTCAACGTGAATACACTGTTATACCATGAGTTTTTACTTCTATATGTAAACTGCATGGAATATACTTGTATTCAATGTGAATACACTGTTATACCATGAGTTTTTACTTCTATATGTAAACTGCATGGAATATACTTGTATTTAATGTGAATACACTGTTATACCATGAGTTTTTAATTCTATAAGTAAACATCATGGAATATACTTGTATTCAATGTGAATACACTGTTATACCATGAGTTTTTACTTCTATATGTAAACTGCATCAAATATACTTGTATTCAATGTGAATACACTGTTATACCATGAGTTTTTACTTCTATATGTAAACTGCGTGGAATATACTTGTATTCAATATGTATACACTGTTATACCATGAGTTTTTACTTCTACATGCAAACTGCATGGAATATACTTGTATTCAATGTGAATACACTGTTATACCATGAGTTTTTACTTCTATATGTAAACTGCATGGAATATACTTGTATTCAATGTGAATACACTGTTATACCATGAGTTTTTACTTCTATATGTAAACTTCATTGAATATACTTGTATTCAATGTGAATACACTGTTATACCATGAGTTTTTACTTCTTTATGTAAACTGCATGGAATATACTTGTATTCAATGTGAATACACTGTTATACCATGAGTTTTTACTTCTATATTTAAACTGCATGGAATATACTTGTATTCAATGTGAATACACTGTTATACCATGAGTTTTTACTTCTATATATAAACAGCATGGAATATACTTGTATTCAATGTGAATACACTGTTATACCATGAGTTTTTACTTCTTTATGTAAACAGCATGGAATATACTTGTATTCAATGTGAATACACTGTTATACCATGAGTTTTTACTTCTATATGTAAACTGCATGGAATATACTTGTATTTAATGTGAATACACTGTTATACCATGAGTTTTTAATTCTATATGTAAACAGCATGGAATATACTTGTATTCAATGTGAATACACTGTTATACCATGAGTTTTTACTTCTATATGTCAACTGAATCAAATATACTTGTATTCAATGTGAATACACTGTTATACCATGAGTTTTTACTTCTATATGTAAACTGCGTGGAATATACTTGTATTCAATATGTATACACTGTTATACCATGAGTTTTTACTTCTACATGCAAACTGCATGGAATATACTTGTATTCAATGTGAATACACTGTTATACCATGAGTTTTTACTTCTTTATGTAAACTGCATGGAATATACTTGTATTCAATGTAAATACACTGTTATACCATGAAATTTTACTTCTATATGTAAACAGCATCAAATATACTTGTATTCAATGTGAATACACTGTTATACCATGAGTTTTTACTTCTTTATGTAAACAGCATGGAATATAATTGTATTCAATGTGAATACACTGTTATACCATGAGTTTTTACTTCTATATGTAAACAGCATCAAATATACTTGTATTCAATGTGAATACACTGTTATACCATGAGTTTTTACTTCTATATGTAAACAGCATCAAATATACTTGTATTCAATGTGAATACACTGTTATACCATGAGTTTTTACTTCTATATGTAAACAGCATGGAATATACTTGTATTCAATGTAAATACACTGTTATACCATGAGTTTTTACTTCTATATGTAAACTGCATGGAATATACTTGTATTCAATGTGAATACACTGTTATACCATGAGTTTTTACTTCTATATATAAACAGCATCAAATATACTTGTATTCAATGCGAATACACTGTTATACCATGAGTTTTTACTTCTATATGTAAACTGCATGGAATATACTTGTATTCAATGTGAATACAGTGTTATACCATGAATTATTACTTCTATATGTAAACTGCATGGAATATACTTGTATTCAATGTGAATACACTGTTATACCATGAGTTTTTACTTCTATATTTAAACTGCATTAAATATACTTGTATTCAATGTGAATACACTGTTATACCATGAGTTTTTACTTCTATATATAAACAGCATGGAATATACTTGTATTCAATGTGAATATACTGTTATACCATGAGTTTTTACTTCTTTATGTAAACAGCATGGAATATAATTGTATTCAATGTGAATACACTGTTATACCATGAGTTTTTACTTCTATATGTAAACAGCATCAAATATACTTGTATTCAATGTGAATACACTGTTATACCATGAGTTTTTACTTCTATATGTAAACAGCATCAAATATACTTGTATTCAATGTGAATACACTGTTATACCATGAGTTTTTACTTCTATATGTAAACAGCATGGAATATACTTGTATTCAATGTAAATACACTGTTATACCATGAGTTTTTACTTCTATATGTAAACTGCATGGAATATACTTGTATTCAATGTGAATACACTGTTATACCATGAGTTTTTACTTCTATATATAAACAGCATGGAATATACTTGTATTCAATGTGAATACACTGTTATATTATGATTTTTTACTTCTATATGTAAACAGCATGGAATATACTTGTATTCTATGTGAATACACTGTTATACCATAAGTTTTTACTTCTATATGTAAACAGCATGGAATATACTTGTATTCAATGTGAATACACTGTTATACCATGAGTTTTTACTTCAATATGTAAACAGCATCAAATATACTTGTATTCAATGTGCATACATTGTTATACCATGAGTTTTTACTCCTATATGTAAACAGCATCAAATATACTTGTATTCAATGTGAATACACTGTTATACCATGAGTTTTTACTTCTACATGTAAACTGCATGGAATATACTTGTATTCAATGTGAATACACTGTTATACCATGAGTTTTTACTTCTATATGTAAACTGCATGGAATATACTTGTATTCAATGTGAATACACTGTTATACCATGAGTTTTTACTTCTATATGTAAACTGCATGGAATATACTTGTATTCAATATGAATACACTGTTATACCATGAGTTTTTACTTCTATATTTAAACTGCATGGAATATACTTGTATTCAATGTGAATACACTGTTATACCATGAGTTCTTACTTCTATATGTAAACTGCATGGAATATACTTGTATTCAATGTGAATACACTGTTATAGCATGAGTTTTTACTTCTATATATAAACAGCATGGAATATACTTGTATTCAATGTGAATACACTGTTATACCATGAGTTTTTACTTCTTTATGTAAACAGCATGGAATATACTTGTATTCAATGTGAATACACTGTTATACCATGAGTTTTTACTTCTATATGTAAACAGCATCAAATATACTTGTATTCAATGTGAATACACTGTTATACCATGAGTTTTTACTTCTATATGTAAACAGCATCAAATATACTTGTATTCAATGTGAATACACTGTTATACCATGAGTTTTTACTTCTATATGTAAACTGCATGGAATATACTTGTATTAAATGTGAATACAGTGTTATACCATGAATTATTACTTCTATATGTAAACTGCATGGAATATACTTGTATTCAATATGAATACACTGTTATACCATGAGTTTTTACTTCTATATTTAAACTGCATGGAATATACTTGTATTCAATGTGAATACACTGTTATACCATGAGTTTTTACTTCTATATGTAAACAGCATCAAATATACTTGTATTCAATGTGAATACACTGTTATACCATGAGTTTTTACTTCTATATGTAAACAGCATCAAATATACTTGTATTCAATGTGAATACACTGTTATACCATTAGTTTTTACTTCTATATGTAAACAGCATGGAATATACTTGTATTAAATGTGAATACACTGTTATACCATGAGTTTTTACTTCTATATGTAAACTTTATGGAATATACTTGTATACAATATGAATACACTGTTATACCATGAGTTTTTACTTCTATATGTAAACTGCATGGAATATACTTGTATACAATGTGAATACACTGTTATACCATGAGTTTTTACTTCTATATGTAAACAGCATCAAATATACTTGTATTCAATGTGAATACACTGTTATACCATGAGTTTTTACTTCTATATATAAACAGCATCAAATATACTTGTATTCAATGCGAATACACTGTTATACCATGAGTTTTTACTTCTATATGTAAACTGCATGGAATATACTTGTATTAAATGTGAATACACTGTTATACCATGTGTTTTTACTTCTATATGTAAACTGCATGGAATATACTTGTATACAATGTGAATACACTGTTATTCCATGAGTTTTTACTTCTATATGTAAACTGCATGGAATATACTTATATTTAATGTGAATACACTGTTATACCATGAGTTTTTACTTCTATATGTAAACAGCATCAAATATACTTGTATTCAATGCGAATACACTGTTATACCATGAGTTTTTACTTCTATATGTAAACTGCATGGAATATACTTGTATTCAATGTGAATACACTGTTATACCATGAGTTTTTACTTCTATGTGTAAACTGCATGGAATATACTTGTATTTAATGTGAATACACTGTTATACCATGAGTTATTAATTCTATATGTAAACAGCATGGAATATACTTGTATTCAATGTGAATACACTGTTATACCATGAGTTTTTACTTCTATATGTAAACTGCATCAAATATACTTGTATTCAATGTGAATACACTGTTATACAATGAGTTTCTACTTCTATATGTAAACTGCATGGAATATACTTGTATTAAATATGTATACACTGTTATACCATGAGTTTTTACTTCTACATGTAAACTGCATGGAATATACTTGTATTCAATGTGAATACACTGTTATAGCATGAGTTTTTACTTCTATATGTAAACTGCATGGAATAAACTTGTATTCAATGTAAATACACTGTTATACCATGAGTTTTTACTTCTATATATAAACAGCATCAAATATACTTGTATTCAATGCGAATACACTGTTATACCATGAGTTTTTACTTCTATATGTAAACTGCATGGAATATACTTGTATTCAATGTGAATACAGTGTTATACCATGAATTATTACTTCTATATGTAAACTGCATGTTATATACTTGTATTCAATGTGAATACACTGTTATACCATGAGTTTTTACTTCTATATTTAAACTGCATGAAATATACTTGTATTCAACGTGAATACACTGTTATACCATGAGTTTTTACTTCTATATGTAAACTGCATGGAATATACTTGTATTCAATGTGAATACACTGTTATACCATGAGTTTTTACTTCTATATGTAAACTGCATGGAATATACTTGTATTTAATGTGAATACACTGTTATACCATGAGTTTTTAATTCTATAAGTAAACATCATGGAATATACTTGTATTCAATGTGAATACACTGTTATACCATGAGTTTTTACTTCTATATGTAAACTGCATCAAATATACTTGTATTCAATGTGAATACACTGTTATACCATGAGTTTTTACTTCTATATGTAAACTGCGTGGAATATACTTGTATTCAATATGTATACACTGTTATACCATGAGTTTTTACTTCTACATGCAAACTGCATGGAATATACTTGTATTCAATGTGAATACACTGTTATACCATGAGTTTTTACTTCTATATGTAAACTGCATGGAATATACTTGTATTCAATGTGAATACACTGTTATACCATGAGTTTTTACTTCTATATGTAAACTTCATTGAATATACTTGTATTCAATGTGAATACACTGTTATACCATGAGTTTTTACTTCTTTATGTAAACTGCATGGAATATACTTGTATTCAATGTGAATACACTGTTATACCATGAGTTTTTACTTCTATATTTAAACTGCATGGAATATACTTGTATTCAATGTGAATACACTGTTATACCATGAGTTTTTACTTCTATATATAAACAGCATGGAATATACTTGTATTCAATGTGAATACACTGTTATACCATGAGTTTTTACTTCTTTATGTAAACAGCATGGAATATACTTGTATTCAATGTGAATACACTGTTATACCATGAGTTTTTACTTCTATATGTAAACTGCATGGAATATACTTGTATTTAATGTGAATACACTGTTATACCATGAGTTTTTAATTCTATATGTAAACAGCATGGAATATACTTGTATTCAATGTGAATACACTGTTATACCATGAGTTTTTACTTCTATATGTCAACTGAATCAAATATACTTGTATTCAATGTGAATACACTGTTATACCATGAGTTTTTACTTCTATATGTAAACTGCGTGGAATATACTTGTATTCAATATGTATACACTGTTATACCATGAGTTTTTACTTCTACATGCAAACTGCATGGAATATACTTGTATTCAATGTGAATACACTGTTATACCATGAGTTTTTACTTCTTTATGTAAACTGCATGGAATATACTTGTATTCAATGTAAATACACTGTTATACCATGAAATTTTACTTCTATATGTAAACAGCATCAAATATACTTGTATTCAATGTGAATACACTGTTATACCATGAGTTTTTACTTCTTTATGTAAACAGCATGGAATATAATTGTATTCAATGTGAATACACTGTTATACCATGAGTTTTTACTTCTATATGTAAACAGCATCAAATATACTTGTATTCAATGTGAATACACTGTTATACCATGAGTTTTTACTTCTATATGTAAACAGCATCAAATATACTTGTATTCAATGTGAATACACTGTTATACCATGAGTTTTTACTTCTATATGTAAACAGCATGGAATATACTTGTATTCAATGTAAATACACTGTTATACCATGAGTTTTTACTTCTATATGTAAACTGCATGGAATATACTTGTATTCAATGTGAATACACTGTTATACCATGAGTTTTTACTTCTATATATAAACAGCATCAAATATACTTGTATTCAATGCGAATACACTGTTATACCATGAGTTTTTACTTCTATATGTAAACTGCATGGAATATACTTGTATTCAATGTGAATACAGTGTTATACCATGAATTATTACTTCTATATGTAAACTGCATGGAATATACTTGTATTCAATGTGAATACACTGTTATACCATGAGTTTTTACTTCTATATTTAAACTGCATTAAATATACTTGTATTCAATGTGAATACACTGTTATACCATGAGTTTTTACTTCTATATATAAACAGCATGGAATATACTTGTATTCAATGTGAATACACTGTTATACCATGAGTTTTTACTTCTTTATGTAAACAGCATGGAATATAATTGTATTCAATGTGAATACACTGTTATACCATGAGTTTTTACTTCTATATGTAAACAGCATCAAATATACTTGTATTCAATGTGAATACACTGTTATACCATGAGTTTTTACTTCTATATGTAAACAGCATCAAATATACTTGTATTCAATGTGAATACACTGTTATACCATGAGTTTTTACTTCTATATGTAAACAGCATGGAATATACTTGTATTCAATGTAAATACACTGTTATACCATGAGTTTTTACTTCTATATGTAAACTGCATGGAATATACTTGTATTCAATGTGAATACACTGTTATACCATGAGTTTTTACTTCTATATATAAACAGCATGGAATATACTTGTATTCAATGTGAATACACTGTTATATTATGATTTTTTACTTCTATATGTAAACAGCATGGAATATACTTGTATTCTATGTGAATACACTGTTATACCATAAGTTTTTACTTCTATATGTAAACAGCATGGAATATACTTGTATTCAATGTGAATACACTGTTATACCATGAGTTTTTACTTCAATATGTAAACAGCATCAAATATACTTGTATTCAATGTGCATACATTGTTATACCATGAGTTTTTACTCCTATATGTAAACAGCATCAAATATACTTGTATTCAATGTGAATACACTGTTATACCATGAGTTTTTACTTCTATATGTAAACTGCATGGAATATACTTGTATTCAATGTGAATACACTGTTATACCATGAGTTTTTACTTCTATATGTAAACTGCATGGAATATACTTGTATTCAATGTGAATACACTGTTATACCATGAGTTTTTACTTCTATATGTAAACTGCATGGAATATACTTGTATTCAATATGAATACACTGTTATACCATGAGTTTTTACTTCTATATTTAAACTGCATGGAATATACTTGTATTCAATGTGAATACACTGTTATACCATGAGTTCTTACTTCTATATGTAAACTGCATGGAATATACTTGTATTCAATGTGAATACACTGTTATAGCATGAGTTTTTACTTCTATATATAAACAGCATGGAATATACTTGTATTCAATGTGAATACACTGTTATACCATGAGTTTTTACTTCTTTATGTAAACAGCATGGAATATACTTGTATTCAATGTGAATACACTGTTATACCATGAGTTTTTACTTCTATATGTAAACAGCATCAAATATACTTGTATTCAATGTGAATACACTGTTATACCATGAGTTTTTACTTCTATATGTAAACAGCATCAAATATACTTGTATTCAATGTGAATACACTGTTATACCATGAGTTTTTACTTCTATATGTAAACAGCATGGAATATACTTGTATTCAATGTAAATACACTGTTATACCATGAGTTTTTACTTCTATATGTAAACTGCATGGAATATACTTGTATTCAATGTGAATACACTGTTATACCATGAGTTTTTACTTCTATATGTAAACTGCATGGAATATACTTGTATTTAATGTGAATACACTGTTATACCATGAGTTTTTACTTCTATATGTAAACAGCATCAAATATACTTGTATTCAAGGTGAATACACTGTTATACCATGAGTTTTTACTTCTTTATGTAAACTGCATGGAATATACTTGTATTCAATGTGAATACAGTGTTATACCATGAATTCTTACTTCTATATGTAAACTGCATGGAATATACTTGTATTCAATATGAATACACTGTTATACCATGAGTTTTTACTTCTATATTTAAACTGCATGGAATATACTTGTATTCAATGTGAATACACTGTTATACCATGAGTTTTTACTTCTATATGTAAACTGCATGGAATATACTTGTATTCAATGTGAATACACTGTTATACCATGAGTTTTTACTTCTATATGTAAACTGCATGGAATATACTTGTATTTAATGTGAATACACTGTTATACCATGAGTTTTTAATTCTATATGTAAACAGCATGGAATATACTTGTATTCAATGTGAATACACTGTTATACCATGAGTTTTTACTTCTATATGTAAACTGCATCAAATATACTTGTATTCAATGTGAATACACTGTTATACCATGAGTTTCTACTTCTATATGTAAACTGCATGGAATATACTTGTATTCAATATGTATACACTGTTATACCATGAGTTTTTACTTCTACATGTAAACTGCATGGAATATACTTGTATTCAATGTGAATACACTGTTATAGCATGAGTTTTTACTTCTATATGTAAACAGCATCAAATATACTTGTATTCAATGTGAATACACTGTTATACCATGAGTTTCTACTTCTATATGTAAACAGCATCAAATATACTTGTATTCAATGTGAATACACTGTTATACCATGAGTTTCTACTTCTATATGTAAACAGCATCAAATATACTCGTATTCAATGTGAATACACTTTTATACGATGAGGTTTTACTTCTATATGTAAACAGCATCAAATATACTTGTATTCAATGTGAATACACTGTTATACCATGAGTTTTTACTTCTATATGTGAACAGCATCAAATATACTTGTATTCAATGTGAATACACTGTTATACCATGAGTTTTTACTTCTATATGTAAACTGCATGGAATATACTTGTATTCAATGTGAATACACTGTTATACCATGAGTTTTGACTTCTATATGTAAACTGCATGGAATATACTTGTATTCAATGTGAATACACTGTTATACCATGAGTTTTTACTTAAATATGTAAACTGCATGGAATATAATTGTATTCAATGTGAATACACTGTTATACCATGAGTTTTTACTTCTATATGTAAACTGCATCAAATATACTTGTTTTCAATGTAAATACACTGTTATACCATGAGTTTTTACTTCTATATGTAAACTGCATGGAATATACTTGTATTCAATGTGAATACACTGTTATTCCATGAATTTTTACTTCTATATGTAAACTGCATGGAATATACTTGTATTCAATGTGAATACACTGTTATACCATGAGTTTTTACTTCTATATGTAAACCGTATCAAATATACTTGTATTCAATGTGAATACACTGTTATACCATGAGTTTTTACTTCTATATGTAAACAGCATCAAATATACTTGTATTCAATGTGAATACACTGTTATACCATGAGTTTTGACTTCTATATCTGAACAGCAACAAATATACTTGTATTCAATGTGAATACACTGTTATACCATGAGTTTTTACTTCTATATGTAAACTGCATCAAATATACTTGTATTCAATGTGAATACACTGTTATACCATGAGTTTTTACTTCTATATGTAAATTGCATGGAATATACTTGTATTCAATGTGAATACACTGTTATACCATGAGTTTTTACTTCAATATGTAAACTGCATGGAATATACTTGTATTCAATGTGAATACACTGTTATACCATGAGTTTTTACTTCTATATGTAAACTGCATGGAATATACTTGTATTCAATGTGAATACACTGTTATACCATGAGTTTTTACTTCTATATGTAAAATCATCAAATATACTTGTATTCAATGTGAATACACTGTTATACCATGAGTTTTTACTTCTATATGTAAACAGCATGGAATATACTTGTATTCAATGTGAATATACTGTTATACCATGAGTTTTTACTTCTATATGTAAACAGCATGGAATATACTTGTATTCAATGTGAATACACTGTTATACCATGAGTTTCTACTTCTATATGTAAACAGCATCAAATATACTTGTATTCAATATGAATACACTGTTATACCATGAGTTTCTACTTCTATATGTAAACAGCATCAAATATACTCGTATTCCATGTGAATACACTGTTATACCATGAGGTTTTACTTCTATATGTAAACAGCATCACATATACTTGTATTCAATGTGAATACACTGTTATACCATGAGTTTTTACTTCTATATGTGAACAGCAACAAATATACTTGTATTCAATGTGAATACACTGTTATACCATGAGTTTTTACTTCTATATGTAAACAGCATGGAATATACTTGTATTCAATGTGAATACACTGTTATACCATGAGTTTTTACTTCTATATGTAAACAGCATGGAATATACTTGTATTCAATGTAAATACACTGTTATACCATGAGTTTTTACTTCTATATGTAAACTGCATGGAATAAACTTGTATTCAAGGTGAATACACTGTTATACCATGAGTTTTTACTTCTATATGTAAACTGCATGGAATATACTTGTATTCAATGTGAATACACTGTTATACCATGAATTTTTACTTCTATATGTAAACTACATGGAATATACCTGTATTCAATGTGAATACACTGTTATACCATGAGTTTTTACTTCTATATGTAAACTGCATCAAATATACTTGTATTCAATGTGAATACACTGTTATACCATGAGTTTCTACTTCTATATGTAAACAGCATCAAATATACTTGTATTCAATATGAATACACTGTTATACCATGAGTTTCTACTTCTATATGTAAACTGCATGGAATATACTTGTATTCAATGTGAATACACTGTTATACCATGAGTTTTTACTTCTATATGTAAAATCATCAAATATACTCGTATTCAATGTGAATACACTGTTATACCATGAGGTTTTACTTCTATATGTAAACAGCATCAAATATACTTGTATTCAATGTGAATACACTGTTATACCATGAGTTTTTACTTCTTTATGTGAACAGCAACAAATATACTTGTATTCAATGTGAATACACTGTTATACCATGAGTTTTTACTTCTATATGTAAACTGCATCAAATATACTTGTATTCAATGTGAATACACTGTTATTTTTTTTTTTTATTAAATTAATATACTTTATCAATGTGAATACACTGTTATACCATGAGTTTTTACTTCAATATGTAAAAAACTGCATGGAATATACTTGTATTCAATGTGAATACACTGTTATACCATGAGTTTTTACTTCTATATGTAAACTGCATGGAATATACTTGTATTCAATGTGAATACACTGTTATACCATGAGTTTTTACTTCTATATGTAAACAGCATGGAATATACTTGTATTCAATGTGAATACACTGTTATACCATGAGTTTTTACTTCTATATGTAAACAGCATGGAATATACTTGTATTCAATGTGAATACACTGTTATACCATGAGTTTTTACTTCTATATGTAAGCTGCATGGAATAAACTTGTATTCAAGGTGAATACACTGTTATACCATGAGTTTTTACTTCTATATGTAAACTGCATCAAATATACTTGTATTCAATGTGAATACACTGTTATACCATGAGTTTTTACTTCTATATGTAAACTGCATGGAATATACTTGTATTCAATGTGAATACACTGTTATACCATGAGTTTTTACTTCTATATGTAAACTGCATGGAATATACTTGTATTCAATGTGAATACACTGTTATACCATGAATTTTTACTTCTATATGTAAACTGCATGGAATATACCTGTATTCAATGTGAATACACTGTTATACCATGAGTTTTTACTTCTATATGTAAACTGCATCAAATATACTTGTATTCAATGTGAATACACTGTTATACCATGAGTTTTTACTTCTATATGTAAAATGCATGGAATATACTTGTATTCAATGTGAATACACTGTTATACCATGAATTTTTACTTCTATATGTAAACTGCATGGAATATACTTGTATTCAATGTGAATACACTGTTATACCATGAGTTTTTACTTCTATATGTAAACTGCATGGAATATACTTGTATTCAATGTGAATACACTGTTATACCATGAGTTTTTACTTCTATATGTAAAATCATCAAATATACTTGTATTCAATGTGAATACACTGTTATACCATGAGTTTTTACTTCTATATGTAAACAGCATGGAATATACTTGTATTCAATGTGAATACACTGTTATACCATGAGTTTTTACTTCTATATGTAAACAGCATGGAATATACTTGTATTCAATGTGAATACACTGTTATACCATGAGTTTTTACTTCTATATGTAAGCTGCATGGAATAAACTTGTATTCAAGGTGAATACACTGTTATACCATGAGTTTTTACTTCTATATGTAAACTGCATCAAATATACTTGTATTCAATGTGAATACACTGTTATACCATGAGTTTTTACTTCTATATGTAAACTGCATGGAATATACTTGTATTCAATGTGAATACACTGTTATACCATGAGTTTTTACTTCTATATGTAAACTGCATGGAATATACTTGTATTCAATGTGAATACACTGTTATACCATGAATTTTTACTTCTATATGTAAACTGCATGGAATATACCTGTATTCAATGTGAATACACTGTTATACCATGAGTTTTTACTTCTATATGTAAACTGCATCAAATATACTTGTATTCAATGTGAATACACTGTTATACCATGAGTTTTTACTTCTATATGTAAAATGCATGGAATATACTTGTATTCAATGTGAATACACTGTTATACCATGAATTTTTACTTCTATATGTAAACTGCATGGAATATACCTGTATTCAATGTGAATACACTGTTATACCATGAGTTTTTACTTCTATATGTAAACTGCATCAAATATACTTGTATTCAATGTGAATACACTGTTATACCATGAGTTTCTACTTCTATATGTAAACAGCATCAAATATACTTGTATTCTATGTGAATACACTGTTATACCATGAGTTTTTACTTCTATATGTAAACTGCATGGAATATACTTGTATTCAATGTGAATACACTGTTATACCATGAGTTTTTACTTCTATATGTAAACAGCATCAAATATACTTGTATTCAACGTGAATACACTGTTATACAATGAGTTTTTACTTCTATATGTAAACAGCATCAAATATACTTGTATTCAATGTGATTACACTGTTATACCATGAGTTTTTACTTCTATATGTGAACAGCATCAAATATTCTTGTATTCAATGTGAATACACTGTTATACCATGAGTTTTTACTTCTATATGTAAACAGAATGGAATCAAATATAATTGTATTCAATGTGAATGCACTGTTATGCCATGAGTTTCTACTTCTATATGTAAACAGCATAAATATACTTGTATTCAATGTGAATACACTGTAATACCATGAGTTTTTACTTCTAGATGTGAACAGCATAAATATACTTGTATTCAATGTGAATACACTGTTATACAATGAGTTTTTGCTTCTATATGTAAACAGCATCAAATATACTTGTATTCAATGTGATTACACTGTTATACCATGAGTTTTTACTTCTATATGTGAACAGCATCAAATATACTTGTATTCAATGTGAATACACTGTTATACCATGAGTTTTTACTTCTATATGTAAACAGAATGGAATCAAATATAATTGTATTCAATGTGAATGCACTGTTATGCCATGAGTTTCTACTTCTATATGTAAACAGCATAAATATACTTGTATTCAATGTGACTACACTGTAATACCATGAGTTTTTACTTCTAGATGTGAACTGCATAAATATACTTGTATTCAATGTGAATACACTGTTATACCATGAGTTTTTACTTCTATATGTAAACAGCATCAAATATACTTGTATTCAATGTGAATACACTGTTATACCATGAGTTTTTACTTTTATATGTGAACAGAATCAAATATTCTTGTATTCAATGTGAATACACTGTTATACCATAAGTTTTTACTTCTATATGTGAACAGCATAAATATACTTGTATTCAATGTAAATACACTGTTATACCATGAGTTTTTACTTCTATATGTAAACTGCATGGAATAAACTTGTATTCAAGGTGAATACACTGTTATACCATGAGTTTTTACTTCTATATGTAAACTGCATGGAATATACTTGTATTCAATGTGAATACACTGTTATACCATGAATTTTTACTTCTATATGTAAACTACATGGAATATACCTGTATTCAATGTGAATACACTGTTATACCATGAGTTTTTACTTCTATATGTAAACTGCATCAAATATACTTGTATTCAATGTGAATACACTGTTATACCATGAGTTTCTACTTCTATATGTAAACAGCATCAAATATACTTGTATTCAATATGAATACACTGTTATACCATGAGTTTCTACTTCTATATGTAAACAGCATCAAATATACTCGTATTCAATGTGAATACACTGTTATACCATGAGGTTTTACTTCTATATGTAAACAGCATCAAATATACTTGTATTCAATGTGAATACACTGTTATACCATGAGTTTTTACTTCTATATGTGAACAGCAACAAATATACTTGTATTCAATGTAAATACACTGTTATACCATGAGTTTTTACTTCTATATGTAAACTGCATCAAATATACTTGTATTCAATGTGAATACACTGTTATACCATGAGTTTTTACTTCTATATGTAAATTGCATGGAATATACTTGTATTCAATGTGAATACACTGTTATACCATGAGTTTTTACTTCAATATGTAAACTGCATGGAATATACTTGTATTCAATGGGAATACACTGTTATACCATGAGTTTTTACTTCTATATGTAAACTGCATGGAATATACTTGTATTCAATGTGAATACACTGTTATACCATGAGTTTTTACTTCTATATGTAAAATCATCAAATATACTCGTATTCAATGTGAATACACTGTTATACCATGAGGTTTTACTTCTATATGTAAACAGCATCAAATATACTTGTATTCAATGTGAATACACTGTTATACCATGAGTTTTTACTTCTATATGTAAATTGCATGGAATATACTTGTATTCAATGTGAATACACTGTTATACCATGAGTTTTTACTTCAATATGTAAACTGCATGGAATATACTTGTATTCAATGTGAATACACTGTTATACCATGAGTTTTTACTTCTATATGTAAACTGCATGGAATATACTTGTATTCAATGTGAATACACTGTTATACCATGAGTTTTTACTTCTATATGTAAAATCATCAAATATACTTGTATTCAATGTGAATACACTGTTATACCATGAGTTTTTACTTCTATATGTAAACAGCATGGAATATACTTGTATTCAATGTGAATACACTGTTATACCATGAGTTTTTACTTCTATATGTAAACAGCATGGAATATACTTGTATTCAATGTGAATATACTGTTATACCATGAGTTTTTACTTCTATATGTAAACTGCATGGAATAAACTTGTATTCAAGGTGAATACACTGTTATACCATGAGTTTTTGCTTCTATATGTAAACTGCATGGAATATACTTGTATTCAATGTGAATACACTGTTATACCATGAATTTTTACTTCTATATGTAAACTACATGGAATATACCTGTATTCAATGTGAATACACTGTTATACCATGAGTTTTTACTTCTATATGTAAACTGCATCAAATATACTTGTATTCAATGTGAATACACTGTTATACCATGAGTTTTTACTGTTTACTTCTATATGTAAACTGCATGGAATATACTTGTATTCAATGTGAATACACTGTTATACCATGAGTTTTTACTTCTATATGTAAACTGCATGGAATATACTTGTATTCAATGTGAATACACTGTTATACCATGAATTTTTACTTCTATATGTAAACTGCATGGAATATACCTGTATTCAATGTGAATACACTGTTATACCATGAGTTTTTACTTCTATATGTAAACTGCATCAAATATACTTGTATTCAATGTGAATACACTGTTATACCATGAGTTTTTACTTCTATATGTAAAATGCATGGAATATACTTGTATTCAATGTGAATACACTGTTATACCATGAATTTTTACTTCTATATGTAAACTGCATGGAATATACCTGTATTCAATGTGAATACACTGTTATACCATGAGTTTTTACTTCTATATGTAAACTGCATCAAATATACTTGTATTCAATGTGAATACACTGTTATACCATGAGTTTCTACTTCTATATGTAAACAGCATCAAATATACTTGTATTCTATGTGAATACACTGTTATACCATGAGTTTTTACTTCTATATGTAAACTGCATGGAATATACTTGTATTCAATGTGAATACACTGTTATACCATGAGTTTTTACTTCTATATGTAAACAGCATCAAATATACTTGTATTCAACGTGAATACACTGTTATACAATGAGTTTTTACTTCTATATGTAAACAGCATCAAATATACTTGTATTCAATGTGATTACACTGTTATACCATGAGTTTTTACTTCTATATGTGAACAGCATCAAATATTCTTGTATTCAATGTGAATACACTGTTATACCATGAGTTTTTACTTCTATATGTAAACAGAATGGAATCAAATATAATTGTATTCAATGTGAATGCACTGTTATGCCATGAGTTTCTACTTCTATATGTAAACAGCATAAATATACTTGTATTCAATGTGAATACACTGTAATACCATGAGTTTTTACTTCTAGATGTGAACAGCATAAATATACTTGTATTCAATGTGAATACACTGTTATACAATGAGTTTTTACTTCTATATGTAAACAGCATCAAATATACTTGTATTCAATGTGATTACACTGTTATACCATGAGTTTTTACTTCTATATGTGAACAGCATCAAATATACTTGTATTCAATGTGAATACACTGTTATACCATGAGTTTTTACTTCTATATGTAAACAGAATGGAATCAAATATAATTGTATTCAATGTGAATGCACTGTTATGCCATGAGTTTCTACTTCTATATGTAAACAGCATAAATATACTTGTATTCAATGTGAATACACTGTAATACCATGAGTTTTTACTTCTAGATGTGAACAGCATAAATATACTTGTATTCAATGTGAATACACTGTTATACCATGAGTTTTTACTTCTATATGTAAACAGCATCAAATATACTTGTATTCAATGTGAATACACTGTTATACCATGAGTTTTTACTTTTATATGTGAACAGAATCAAATATACTTGTATTCAATGTGAATACACTGTTATACCATAAGTTTTTACTTCTATATGTGAACAGCATAAATATACTTGTATTCAATGTGAATACACTGTTATACCATTAGTTTTTACTTCTATATGTAAACTGCATGGAATATACTTGAAGTCAATGTGAATACACTGTTATACCATGAGTTTTTACTTCTATATTGTAACAGATTCACTGGGTTTAAGGGATGTATTCAGTCATAGACAGCTTACACGACACACACACACAGCATTACACAGTAACAGCACCGACAGCACTAACAACTAGTCTGAATCACTACATTGGACTGCCCCTCTGGCCAGTCATAGACGGGCTTTTGAGTCCTCTGACATCCGGCCAGAGTGGCAAAATCCATTGACATCGCACATTTGCATCTCTTAGCATCCGGCGCTAAGCGACAAAGTACATTGGCGCTTCATCCCCCCTCCTACCTACTGACATGGGTTCCCTAAACTGGATAACAAACCCCACAAGGCATAATAAATAGAGTCCCCTATGTTTTCTACTTTAACATTTGGTAAAACTAATACGGGTTAAACACCAATATTCAAACGACGGCATTCGGCCCGGGCTGGCCTTGATCCTCTTCTCCGGGCTCCCGCACCTCCACAAGACGAGTCAACAGTAATGTGTCCACGTGACTACTCAGCCTCCGATACTCGATCCACAGGTACACCACCATTGGCAACGGGAACAAGCATCTGATCAACCATTCAAACGGATAACGCTTGGCATTCTCCTCTTCTTCCCATTGCCGTTGTAGGCGTTCGACCGCTTTCAGGTGTGAACTCGTCCCCGCTAGGTCTATACGCGTAGGCGTTCTTAGGGCGGCTGGTGCTTCCTCCATGATGGGGCTCTTTGCCACTGGTTGCGATTGCTCGACCACCGGTGCCAATAGACCACTCAGCATCCCTGCAGCTTCCTCGTCGATGATGCTCGTCACATTCACTGGCATCATCTGTCGGAAGCTCGCTTGCAGAACCCATTCGTCCGAGGTTGCCGAACACAACCGTGGGATTTTTATGACTCCCGCTGCTGGCAGCACTTGCGGTAGACCGATTCCGCCGATCCTTTTCCCAGGGCACTGGAGCACTATAGTTACGTTGTCTTTACCAGCGTAACCCCACTTCCTTCCTCCAATGTAGAACAAGTCAATGCCGGTCCACTTCTTACTGTCTAGGCGACAGTTCCTCTGGATTCCTTCCTGCTCCTGCAGAAAGACAGCCGCCGCGCAGCTCTTCATCCTTCCTTTTCGGTCAATCGGCTTCAAGAATGGGCACACACTGCCCATGTATGGAGCGCATTTCCGGACCTCGTCCACGTTGAACTCAACGAACAGCTGCCGATCTGGCGATACCCCCAGGTATGGAGCCAATCCCGCGTACGAGTGGGATACCGACTCCCCTTTGCTGGTGGCTACCGGCATAGGAAACACACTGTAAATCTGCAAGGCATAATTAAACTCAAATACCGGCAGATGAATGAACAAACGAACGTTTCCGTTCACCAGCGCCGCCTCCACCCTGGCCTCCTGGTACGCTCTCCAGCCACTTCCTCCTTGCAATGCTGGTGTCAGTCCCCAGCCTTGGGGCAAGGCCTGTCGAACCGAATTCAGCGCCTTAGCCAGTACATTTGGAGGACAAAGACGTGGTGAGTCTCCATATAGCGGCATCTGCTAAGCCGGTTTGCCAGCCGTGCAAAACGTCAGCCGTCCAATCCAGTGCCCTATTTGCCTTTTCCACAGACCTCGTTACCTTCTGTAGGAAAAGTAATTCTCTGGCAAGGTGGGTCCAGCTGTCATTGAAGACTTTTCTCAGCTGCGCCTGCTCTCTCCGCATATGACCCGCCGCCGCCATGAGAGCACTGATTTCGGACTCATGCTCCGCCAGGTGCCCCATGGTCACGTTTAACAGGGTGGCCTGTTCCTGGAGAAGGTGCACCACCTCAAGACCTTTCTTGTCAAATGACTCGAGCCTCGAGTGCACTGATTCCAGGTCCTTTGTCGTAGCGGTCCCGAAGAGCCAGTTCAGCAGCTGGCCCCCTCCGTCGAACAGCCCGCGCTTCTGCCTGGTTCCATCACCTTTCAGAGCTCGTTCCAACTCCCGAAATTCCTGCCTCCGGCGCTCCGCTCTTGCCTTGATTTCCGCCAAGTCACGTGCTGGACCTTCCAAAAACGGAGTGACTTCCATAGGGAAATTCCCAGTAAGTGCTCTGTCAAACGCCCGCACCATATCGTCTATCCAAACGATGACAAGTTTAATTACTTGCTCCGCTCGCTTAGTGGGCACATCATAGATGACTACCCATTCCGAGTCCCCCAGGGCCAAAGTACCTTCGGGATGAAAAACCGCTCCTTCGGTCGCGACGTATTTCCCCCTCATTTCATCTGCTTGAACCATTTGGCCTACGACACAGACCAAAGTGAAGAACAGCATGTTCTTCATCCAGCCGGGTGCCCGTTTTATCCTGGTCGGACGACCCGCTGGTGATTCCCTTGCTGCTGGGGCCGTGGACTCTATTCCGTCTTGTAGGCCTTCGTCCATTTCGGCTATCGGCTCCAATGGCCGGTGCCTCATTCTCCCCTTTTCTCTCCTGGCTGGCGGCTCAACAGCTGTCGCAGCAGTGCTGGCGTCGGGTGACACCCCAGTGTCGACTTCAGGCGTCTCACCCATGCTGGTTTCGGCACACGCTATACCCTCTTCAGTTTCGGCGCGTGCTTCTTCCGAGCCAGTGTCGGCACGCGTGACACCCGAGTTGGTGTCGGCAAGTTCAACATCCAAGTCGGTGTCAGCATGCTCTAGCCTCTTATCTTCTTCCTCACTATCGTAATCCTCGCCCGATTCCACAACAAACTTCTTCATTTGTGACACATGCACCACAAGAGTTTTTTTCCACTTGGTTTCCGAAGTTCGTAGTTCAGCTCCGTGACCTGCCTGATCACTTTGTAGGGCCCGACGTATTGATGCAGTAACTTTTCCGCGAGCCCCTTCTTCCGCTGCGGGCGAAAGATTAACACTAGGTCTCCGAGTTCGTACACTGGTGCTGCACTGACTCTGGCATCGTACTGCGTCTTCTGACGTTGCTGTACCATGGCCAGCCGGTCCTTTACGTCTTCTCTAAGCTCCATCATCGCCTTCATTAGGTCTTCTGCACCGACGAGCTTCGTCTGGCTTGGCCCCGTCGCCGCCAGCAGATCCGCTGGAATCACCGCTTCCCTTCCATACACCATCATGAAAGGTGTGTGGTTGGTACTCTCCTGTCGCGCGGTGTTGTAGGCAAAAGTCACAAATCCCAGGAATTCATCCCAATCTTCGTGGCTCTCATCCACGTACATCGCTAACATTGTTGCTAGCGTTTTGTTCTGTCTTTCAACCAGGCCGTTCGCTTGTTGATGGTAAGGCACTGTCAAGCGATGTGACAATCGCAACAGGGCAAACACCTCACGGGTGACTTCAGCCGTAAAACACTTCCCTTGGTCCGAGGTCAATTCCCGTGGAAATCCATGTCGTACCACCACGTCCTCGACAAAGAATTTCGCGATTTGCCGGGCCGTGGCATCCGGCAAAGCCCTGGCTTCTACCCATTTCGTAAGGTAGTCCACCGCAACAACGATGTTTGTGTTCCCGTTTTGCGATCGCGGGAAAGGGCCAAGGTCATCAATGCCGATACGCTCGAAGGGTCCCCCCACCTGCGTTATCTCCATCAGCCCCTTCTTCTTCCCTTGATCCGGCTTCCGGGTCTGGCAACTCTTGCAGCTTTGGACATAACGGGTAACCGCCCTGTCCATTTTAGGCCAATAAAATCTATGCCTAGCTCTCTCCAGAGTCTTCGTTTGCCCCAGGTGCCCAGCCGTGGGGTCATCATGAACCCACGACAATGCCTCCTTACGACGTTCCGGTGGCACACAAAGCCGATCAAACTCCTGCCCGAACCTGATTGTTCTCAGGTACAGCAAGCCCTCCTTGAGCATGAAGTTTCCGTATTGGGTGGAGCCATTCTTGATCATTACTTGCTTGATCCATCGCCACTGCTTCACGCGGTCTTGACCATCCGCCCACGACCGCGTATCCAACCCTATGGTAGCGACTGGGATGGCCATCGCCTGCTCCTCCTCCCCCATTTCTTGTATTGGGTAACGCGACAGGGCATCTGCGTCTTCGTGCAAGCTTCCTTTCTTGTAGTGGATGGAAATGTCGTACTCTTGCAACGACAGACTCCATCTCTCAAGCCGGCCGCTTAGCTCCTGCTTGGTCATCAGCCAACATAAGGCATGATGATCGGTTTTCACCACAATTTTCGTACCCCAAATGTATGGCCGAAACTTCTTTACAGCCCATACAATGGCCAGGCACTCTTTTTCCGTTATTGTGTAATTTCTCTCCGATTTGTTCAACACTCTGCTGACGAAACAAATTGACATGGGGTGCCCGTTTCTTTCTTGCATCAGCGCCGCCCCTATCCCGTAATCACAGGCATCAGGATGCACTTCGAAGTTCTTTGAATAATCCGGATGAGCAAGCTGTGCTGTCTTCACCAGCGCAGCCTTCAGCTCGGAAAAACCGTTCCGTTCCGGCTCTCCCCAACGAAAAACCCCTTTACCTTCCATTACCGTAAGCGGGTACGCCACCTGGGCGAAGTTCGGAACAAACTTGCGGTAAAATGAGCAAAGGCCTACAAAGCTCTTCACCCACTTCCTCTTTGCCTTTTCATTGGCATTAAGGTTTGGCCCCCCGGGAACATTTCTATAGCCTTACAGTGCTCCGGATCAGGCTCGATTCCGGCCTTGCTTACCACGTGACCCAGCATCCGCACACGCTCGTTCCCGAAGCCACATTTTTCCATCTTCAGCTTTAAATTGGCCTTTTGGAAGCATGATAAGACTTTTCCTAGTCTCTCCAAATGCTCTTTAGCATCCTTTCCAAAGATGACCACGTCATCCATGTAGACCAGGCAATCAGTCCGCTTCAATCCTGCCAACACCATATCCATTAGTCGTTGGAATGTGCTCGGAGCTGAGCAAAGCCCAAACGGCATTACTCGGAACTGGTACAGGCCATCCGGTGTAACGAAAGCTGTCTTCGGCTTATCAGCTTCCTCGACTGGCACCTGCCAGTACCCGCTCTGAAGGTCTACAACACTAAACAGAGCCGCTCCCTCCAATTTGGACAGTGCATCGTCAATGCGCGGGAGTGGGTACACATCTTTCGTTGTCACTTCATTCAGCCGCCTGTAGTCAATGCAGAATCGCCACTTCCCGTCCTTTTTCTTCACCAGAACGATGGGCGATGACCACGGACTTTGAGCAGGCTCTATAACCCCCTGCTTAAGCATCTTGTCGACCTCATCCTTAATCAATTCCCGCTCCCTCCATGCACGTCTCCTTGGCAGTTGTTTATTCGGTGCCGCTCCTCCCGTTGGGATTGCATGTTCAAGCACAGTGCACTGGCCCAAACAATCACCGCTATCAGCAAACACATCTTGGAACTCTATCAGCAGCTCAATTAGCTCATTTCGATCTTGCGCCGCTAAGGTCGACGCCACACAATGATCGAATGCCACTGGCTCCCGTGATTTTCCCGACCGTCCCCTCACTTCCCCTGCTGCATCCCTCCCCTCACCAACTTCCAGAGAGAGATTGCTGGTCTGGTCAATGGGCACTAGGTGACCGATGGATGTTCCCTCCACTATGATGTGATCCGCATGATCGACGTTCATCACGTGAACCACTGCACTCGTCTTCGAGCAGTCGATCAGCGCATGACCCGCCGACAGTCCGCTATTCTGCAGCAGTTTCTTCGACGGTCTGAGTAACATAATCGTGTCATTTCCTCCCGACTCAGGGATTGACACTTTCACTGGCACCGCACTTCTTTTCGGCACCGTCACCCGCACCATCGCTGTCACTTTCCTCACTGTTTCATTCCCGCTGCTCGCTTCCATGTGGATGGCACCGAGTTCCACTATTGGCGGATCGCTAAAACAAATTTTTAGCTCTCGAAACAGCTTCAGTAGATTTCTTCCCATGATAAATTCTGGTCCAAACGTCTTCAGGACCAAGGCTTCACCCTCCACGGACGCGTTTTTATTCGTGACCGTTAAGGAAACCTTTCCCCTCGGGTTCATCGGTTGTCCATCAGCCGTCACGACCATCGGTCCTTCCCACGGGACTATCTTCAGCTTCAATTTACTCGCCAATGATGGTGAAATAACTGAAATTATTGCTCCCGTGTCCACCAAGGCATCGACTGGTCGTCCACCAATCCAGATTTCTTCGGTCGGCTGACGATCACCATTGGTCATTCCCATAGTCTGGTCTCCGCCAATCACCGCGCAGGCCGCCTTAGGCTCCTCCTCCACGGGTTTCTTGGGTTTCATCGCCCTCTCCTTCTTTTCTTTCTGGCAGCTTCTCGCAATGTGTCCTTCTTCATTGCAATTAAAACAGCGAAACAGATTTTTCTTTTTCTGCTTTCTGTTCCATTCGCTTTTCCCCCCTTCTCTCTCTTTCCTCTTCGAAGGATCTCCTGCCCGGGCTAGCTCGTCCCTCAGTTCTTGAATCTGGCGCTGTAGGTCTTGCACCTTGTCAAGGCCTACTGCCCCGACTGCCGGCTTCTCGCGCTCTCTACGCGCATCCTCGTACCCCCTCTCATAGGCTGTTTTTACGGCATCTGCGTGAAGTCTCGCCTCCTCCAGGAATTCTTCACACGATTTAATGCCCAACACGTAAAGCCTCTCGTAGAGAGCCGAGCTCAATCCCCTGAAAAGGTGGTCTATGCGCACCTCTTCAGCCATGTCTGGCTGAACCATGCGACACATATCCATAACATCATGGTAGTATTCCGTGATGTCTTCCTCCTTTCCTTGGACCCGCATGCGCAGCTTCCTTTCCGTCTGCCGCTTCAGGTTTACCGCCACGAACTGCTTCAGGAAAAGCGTCTTGAGCCCACGCACCTCTCTGTAGTGTGTTGGATCGTCCTCAGTTCCGGCTACTTGGACCTCCCGGTCCTCCCAGTGCTCTGGGCGTGCGTTTCTCGCCTCAAGGCCTACAATCCATTTGTAGGCAGCACCCTCGAGCGAAACATCAATAGCCTTTGCAAGATCGTTATTCGACCAACGAATATGGCGACCAATCCTTTCGAACCGGTCTATCCACTCCATTGCGTTTTCCTTTGCGTGCCCCGGAACTTTTCCGGCTCCTTGTAGTGGAACATTGGGCGTTCCGCCATGTCTTTCTCCTCTTCCAAAAACGGGTCCCACTCGAGTTCAGGATCTTCCAGAGACTGTCGGCTTGGCGATCCTCCTACGCTGAATCCGCCGCGTCCCTGTCTCACCGTTGCCGCTTCCTGTGGAGTACTAAACGCTCTAGGCCGTAGGCCTTCGCGCAGGCTTCTTCTTTTGAAGCCCACCCCTCGCTCCTCGTCACCCCTCGCTTCCAACGGCGGTCCGCTGTCGCTACCCGACGATCTGTTGATAACCCCGGATGTATCGGCTTCCACGCTAACTATGCGTTTTATGTCGGCAGCGCCTTCCGCCCACGCCGACCCCTGCCACACCTCTCGGTTTCCAGTGACCGACCCCTGCGTTCCGAGCGAGTTTGGGTCGTACGACTTCCTCCGCTGCTCGTCGATCCTTTCCTGGACACTGGAGACTGACACCTGCGGGATAAGCGACTCGCGGTTGTCGAACTCCGCCTGACGCGTGCGTGATCCCTGATCACGATCGACGACCCGCACTTCCTGCCGCTTCTCGTTACCCGCCCCTGTACGTGCGTTAACCCTTCCTTCGTTCCCTACCTCACGAGCCCCCTCGTGCTGCTTACGTGCAGCTACGGACTCGTATGCCCCTTCCGTCACAGCACCCCCTGCTTCCGGATTCCCAGAATCCTGGCAGCTCTGTGCGTTCTCGAATTCCTCGCCCCGTGGCTCGGAATCAGACTGGAATTGTGACGGATCTGAAACCTCCCGCGGTAGGGAAACTTCCCTGGACAACCACGTACCTTTCTGTCCCAAAGTGAGGTCACTCACTTCTCCAGGAGGGCCTCTCGAACGGCCCTTTGACCGAGCAGAAGCAGCGCTTGCTGCCTGCAATCCTGTTGAAGATCGTGCTAGAGGTGTCACCGCCCTCAAACCCGAGTAATAGGTCTGAATCTCCTTGGCGGCCTCTTCTGCTGCTCGTCTACGGCTCCTTTCCCCAGCGTCTATTATCACACCTCTCCCGTGTGACATTCACACGAGGATCCGCTGCGATCCCACTTCCAAATACACGCTCTCCCAGACCGTTGCTGTGGCCTCGTGCCCGGCAATAAATTGCCGAGTTCGTTTTCCAGAGACCCCTCACAGCGAACGCCTACCTGAGTTAAAACGTATACCTGATCAGTGAACAACGCAGTAGCATCTCCACCATGTAACAGATTCACTGGGTTTAAGGGATGTATTCAGTCATAGACAGCTTACACGACACACACACACAGCATTACACAGTAACAGCACCGACAGCACTAACAACTAGTCTGAATCACTACATTGGACTGCCCCTCTGGCCAGTCATAGACGGGCTTTTGAGTCCTCTGACATCCGGCCAGAGTGGCAAAATCCATTGACATCGCACATTTGCATCTCTTAGCATCCGGCGCTAAGCGACAAAGTACATTGGCGCTACAATATGTAAACTTTTGTGGAATATACTTGTATTCAATGTGAATACACTGTTATACCATGAGTTTCTACTTCTATATGTAAAGAGCATCAAATATACTTGTATTCAATGTATATACACTGTTATACCATGAGTTTTTACTTCTATATGTAAACTGCATGGAATATACTTGTATTCAATGTGAATACACTGTTATACCATGAGTTTTTACTTCTATATGTAAACAGCATCAAATATACTTGTATTCAATGTGAATACACTGTTATACCATGAGTTTTTACTTCTATATGTAAACAGCATCAAATATACTTGTATTTAATGTGAATACACTGTTATACCATGAGTTTTTACTTCTATATGTAAAAAGCATCAAATATACTTGAATTCAATGTGAATACACCGTTATACCATGAGTTTCTACTTCTATATGTAAACAGCATCAAATATACTTGTATTCAATGTGAATACACTGTTATACCATGAGTTTTTACTTCTATATGTAAACAGCATCAAATATACTTGTATTCAATGTGAATACACTGTTATACCATGATTTTTTACTTCTATTTGTAAACTGCATGGAATATACTTGTATTCAATGTGAATACACTGTTATACCATGAGTTTTTACTTCTATATGTAAACTCCATGGAATATACTTGTATTCAATGTGAATACACTGTTATACCATGAGTTTTTACTTCTATATGTAAACTGCATGGAATATACTTGTATTCAATGTGAATACACTGTTATACCATGAGTTTTTACTTCTATATGTAAACAGCATGGAATCTAATATAATTGTATTCAATGTGAATACACTGTTATACCATGAGTTTCTACTTCTATATGTGAACAGCATCCTTGTATTCAATGTGAATACACTGTTATACCATGAGTTTTTACTTCTATATGTGAACAGCATAAATATACTTGTATTCAATGTGAATACACTGTTATACCATGAGTTTTTACTTCTATATGTAAACTGCATGGAATATACTTGAATTCAATGTGAATACACTGTTATACCATGACTTTTTACTTCTAAATGTAAACTTTTGTGGAATATACTTGTATTCAATGTGAATACACTGTTATACCATGAGTTTTTATTTCTATATGTAAACAGCATCAAATATAATTGTATTCAATGTATATAAACTGTTATACCATGAGTTTTTACTTCTATATGTAAACTGCATGGAATATACTTGTATTCAATGTGAATACACTGTTATACCATGAGTTTTTACTTCTATATGTAAACTGCATGGAATATACTTGTGTTCAATGTGAATACACTGTTATACCATGAGTTTTTACTTCTATATGTAAACTGCATGGAATATACTTGTATTCAATGTGAATACACTGTTATACCATGAGTTTTTACTTCTATATGAAAACAGCATCAAATATACTTGTATTCAATGTGAATACACCGTTATACCATGAGTTGCTACTTCTATATGTAAACAGCATCAAATATACTTGTATTCAATGTGAATACACTGTTATACCATGAGTTTTTACTTCTATATGTAAACAGCATCAATTATACTTGTATTCAATGTGAATACACTGTTATACCATGAGTTTTTACTTCTATTTGTAAACTGCATGGAATATACTTGTATTCAATGTGAATACACTGTTATACCATGAGTTTTTACTTCTATATGTAAACTGCATGGAATATACTTGTATTCAATGTGAATACACTGTTATACCATGAGTTTTTACTTCTATATGTAAACTGCATGGAATATACTTGTGTTCAATGTGAATACACTGTTATACCATGAGTTTTTACTTCTATATGTAAACTGCATGGAATATACTTGTATTCAATGTGAATACACTGTTATACCATGAGTTTTTACTTCTATATGTAAACAGCATCAAATATACTTGTATTCAATGTGAATACACTGTTATACCATGAGTTTTTACTTCTATATGTAAACTGCATGGAATATACTTGTATTTAATGTGAATACACTGTTATACCATGAGTTTTTACTTCTATATGTAAACTGCATGGAATATACTTGTATTCAATGTGAATACACTGTTATACCATGAGTTTTTACTTCTATATGTAAACAGCATGGAATATACTTGTATTCAATGTGAATACACTGTTATACCATGAGTTTTTACTTCTATATGTAAACTGCATGGAATATACTTGTATTCAATGTGAATACACTGTTATACCATGAGTTTTTACTTCTATATGTAAACAGCATCAAATATACTTGTATTCAATGTGATTACACTGTTATACCATGAGTTTTTACTTCTATATGTAAACAGCATCAAATATACTTGTATTCAATGTGAATACACTGTTATACCATGAGATTTTACTTCTATATGTGATACACTGTTATACCATGAGTTTTTACTTCTATATGTGAACAGCATCAAATATACTTGTATTCAATGTGAATACACTGTTATACCATGAGTTTTTACTTCTATATGTAAACTGCATCAAATATACTTGTATTCAATGTGAATACACTGTTATACCATGAATTTTTACTTCTATATGTAAACAGCATGGAATATACTTGTATTCAATGTGAATACACTGTTATACCATGAGTTTTTACTTCTATATGTAAACAGCATCAAATATACTTGTATTCAATGTGAATACACTGTTATACCACGAGTTTTTACTTCAATGTGTAAACAGCATCAAATATACTTGTATTCAATGTGAATACACTGTTATACCATGAGTTTCTACTTCAATATAAAAACAGCATCAAATATACTCGTATTCAATGTGAATACAATGTTATACCATGAGTTTTAACTTCTATATGTAAACTGCGTGGAATATACTTGAATTCAATGTTAATACACTGTTATACCATGAGTTTTTACTTCTATATGTAAACAGCATCAAATATACTTGTATTCAATGTGAATACACTGTTAAACCATGAGTTTTTACCTCTATATGTAAACAGCATGGAATATACTTGTATTCAATGTGAATACACTGTTATACCATGAGTTTCTACTTCTATATGTAAACAGCATCAAATATAATTGTATTCAATGTGAATGCACTGTTATACCATGAGTTTTTACTTCTATATGTAAACTGCATAGAATATACTTGTATTCAATGTGAATACACTGTTATACCATGAGTTTTTACAACTATATGTAAACTGCAATAAATATACTTGAATTCAATGTGAGTACACTGTTATACCATGAGTTTTTACTTCTATGTGTAAACTGCATGGAATATACTTGTATTCAATGTGTATACACTGTTATACCATGAGTTTTTACTTCTATATGTAAACTGCATGGAATATACTTGTATTCAATGTGAATACACTGTTATACCATGAGTTTTTACTTCTATATGTAAACTGCATGGAATATACTTGTATTCAATGTGAATACACTGTTATACCATGAGTTTTTACTTCTATATGTAAACTGCATGGAATATACTTGTATTCAATGTGAATACACTGTTATACCATGAGTTTTTACTTCTATATGTAAACCGCATGGAATATACTTGTATTCAATGTGAATACACTTTTATACCATGAGTTTTTACTTCTATATGTAAACTGCATGGAATATACTTGTATTCAATGTGAATACACTGTTATACCATGAGTTTTTACTTCTATATGTAAACAGCATGGAATATACTTGTATTCAATGTGAATACACTGTTATACCATGAGTTTTTACTTCTATATGTAAACTGCATCAAATATACTTGTATTCAATGTGAATACACTGTTATACCATGAGTTTTTACTTCTATATGTAAACAGCATGGAATATACTTGTATTCAATGTGAATACACTGTTATACCATGAGTTTTTACTTCTATATGTAAACAGCATCGAATATACTTGTATTCAATGTGAATACACTGTTATACCATGAGTTTTTACTTCTATATGTAAACAGCATCAAATATACTTGTATTCAATGTGAATACACTGTTATACCATGAGTTTTTACTTCTATATGTAAACTGCGTGGAATATACTTGAATTCAATGTGAATACACTGTTATACCATGAGTTTTTACTTCTATATGTTAACCGCATGGAATATACTTGTATTCAATGTGAATACACTGTTATACCATGAGTTTTTACTTCTATATGTAAAAAGCATGGAATATACTTGTATTCAATGTGAATACACTGTTATACCATGAGTTTCAACTTCTATATGTAAACAGCATCAAATATACTTGTATACAATGTGAATACACTGTTATACCATGAGTTTTTACTTCTATGTTTAAACTGCATGGAATATACTTGTATTCAATTTGAATACACTGTTATACCATGAGTTTTTACTTCTATATGTAAACAGCATCAAATATACTTGTATTCAATGTGAATACACTGTTATACCATGAGTTTTTACTTCTATATGTAAACAGCATCAAATATACTTGTATTCAATGTGAATACACTGTTATACCATGAGTTTTTACTTCTATATGTAAACTGCATGGAATATACTTGTATTCAATGTGAATACACTGTTATACCATGAGTTTTTACTTCTATATGTAAACTGCATGGAATATACTTGTATTCAATGTGAATACACTGTTATACCATGAGTTTTTACTTCTATATGTAAACAGCATCAAATATACTTGTATTCAATGTGAATACACTGTTATACCATGAGTTTTTACTTCTATATGTAAACAGCATCAAATATACTTGTATTCAATGTGAATACACTGTTATACCATGAGTTTTTACTTCTATATGTGAATACACTGTTATACCATGAGTTTTTACATCTATATGTAAACAGCATCAAATATACTTGTATTCAATGTGAATACACTGTTATACCATGAGTTTTTACTTCTATATGTAAACTGCATCAAATATACTTGTATTCAATGTGAATACACTGTTATACCATGAGTTTTTACTTCTATATGTAAACAGCATGGAATATACTTGTATTCAATGTGAATACACTGTTATACCATGAGTTTTTACTTCTATATGTAAACAGCATCAAATATACTTGTATTCAATGTGAATACACTGTTATACCATGAGTTTTTACTTCTATATGTAAACAGCATCAAATATACTTGTATTCAATGTGAATACACTGTTATACCATGAGTTTTTACTTCTATATATAAACAGCATCAAATATACTTGTATTCAATGTGAATACACTGTTATACCATGAGTTTTTACTTCTATATGTAAACTGCGTGGAATATACTTGTATTCAATGTGAATACACTGTTATACCATGAGTTTTTACTTCTATATGTAAACAGCATCAAATATACTTGTATTCAATGTGAATACACTGTTATACCATGAGTTTTTACTTCTATATGTAAACAGCATGGAATATACTTGTATTCAATGTGAATACACTGTTATACCATGAGTTTTTACTTCTATATGTAAACAGCATCAAATATACTTGTATTCAATGTGAATACACTGTTATACCATGAGTTTTTACTTCTATATGTAAACTGCATGGAATATACTTGTATTCAATGTGAATACACTGTTATACCATGAGTTTTTACTTCTATATGTAAACTGCATTAAATATACTTGAATTCAATGTGAGTACACTGTTATACCATGAGTTTTTACTTCTATGTGTAAACTGCATGGAATATACTTGTATTCAATGTGAATACACTGTTATACCATGAGTTTTTACTTCTATATGTAAACTGCATGGAATATACTTGTATTCAATGTGAATACACTGTTATACCATGAGTTTTTACTTCTATATGTAAACAGCATCAAATATACTTGTATTCAATGTGAATACACTGTTATACCATGAGTTTTTACTTCTATATGTAAACTGCGTGGAATATACTTGTATTCAATGTGAATACACTGTTATACCATGAGTTTTTACTTCTATATGTAAACAGCATCAAATATACTTGTATTCAATGTGAATACACTGTTATACCATGAGTTTTTACTTCTATATGTAAACTGCATGGAATATACTTGTATTCAATGTGAATACACTGTTATACCATGAGTTTTTACTTCTATATGTAAACTGCATGGAATATACTTGTATTCAATGTGAATACACTGTTATACCATGAGTTTTTACTTCTATATGTAAACCGCATGGAATATACTTGTATTCAATGTGAATACACTGTTATACCATGAGTTTTTACTTCTATATGTAAACTGCATGGAATATACTTGTATTCAATGTGAATACACTGTTATACCATGAGTTTTTACTTCTATATGTAAACAGCATGGAATATACTTGTATTCAATGTGAATACACTGTTATACCATGAGTTTTTACTTCTATATGTAAACTGCATCAAATATACTTGTATTCAATGTGAATACACTGTTATACCATGAGTTTTTACTTCTATATGTAAACAGCATGGAATATACTTGTATTCAATGTGAATACACTGTTATACCATGAGTTTTTACTTCTATATGTAAACAGCATCGAATATACTTGTATTCAATGTGAATACACTGTTATACCATGAGTTTTTACTTCTATATGTAAACAGCATCAAATATACTTGTATTCAATGTGAATACACTGTTATACCATGAGTTTTTACTTCTATATGTAAACTGCGTGGAATATACTTGTATTCAATGTGAATACACTGTTATACCATGAGTTTTTACTTCTATATGTAAACTGCATGGAATATACTTGTATTCAATGTGAATACACTGTTATACCATGAGTTTTTACTTCTATATGTAAACAGCATGGAATATACTTGTATTCAATGTGAATACACTGTTATACCATGAGTTTTAACTTCTATATGTAAACAGCATCAAATATACTTGTATTCAATGTGAATACACTGTTATACCATGAGTTTTTACTTCTATGTGTAAACTGCATGGAATATACTTGTATTCAATGTGAATACACTGTTATACCATGAGTTTTTACTTCTATATGTAAACAGCATCAAATATACTTGTATTCAATGTGAATACACTGTTATACCATGAGTTTTTACTTCTATATGTAAACTGCATGGAATATACTTGTATTCAATGTGAATACACTGTTATACCATGAGTTTTTACTTCTATATGTAAACTGCATGGAATATACTTGTATTCAATGTGAATACACTGTTATACCATGAGTTTTTACTTCTAAATGTATACTGCATGGAATATACTTGTATTCAATGTGAATACACTGTTATACCATGAGTTTTTACTTCTATATGTAAACAGCATCAAATATACTTGTATTCAATGTGAATACACTGTTATACCATGAGTTTTTACTTCTATATGTAAACAGCATCAAATATACTTGTATTCAATGTGAATACACTGTTATACCATGAGTTTTACTTCTATATGTAGAATACACTGTTATACCATGAGTTTTTACTTCTATATGTAAACAGCATCAAATATACTTGTATTCAATGTGAATACACTGTTATACCATGAGTTTTTACTTCTATATGTAAACTGCATCAAATATACTTGTATTCAATGTGAATACACTGTTATACCATGAGTTTTTACTTCTATATGTAAACAGCATGGAATATACTTGTATTCAATGTGAATACACTGTTATACCATGAGTTTTTACTTCTATATGTAAACAGCATCAAATATACTTGTATTCAATGTGAATACACTGTTATACCATGAGTTTTTACTTCTATATGTAAACAGCATCAAATATACTTGTATTCAATGTGAATACACTGTTATACCATGAGTTTTTACTTCTATATGTAAACAGCATCAAATATACTTGTATTCAATGTGAATACACTGTTATACCATGAGTTTTTACTTCTATATGTAAACTGCATGGAATATACTTGTATTCAATGTGAATACACTGTTATACCATGAGTTTTTACTTCTATATGTAAACAGCATCAAATATACTTGTATTCAATGTGAATACACTGTTATACCATGAGTTTTTACTTCTATATGTAAACAGCATGGAATATACTTGTATTCAATGTGAATACACTGTTATACCATGAGTTTTTACTTCTATATGTAAACAGCATGAAATATACTTGTATTCAATGTGAATACACTGTTATACCATGAGTTTTTACTTCTATATGTAAACTGCATGGAATATACTTGTATTCAATGTGAATACACTGTTATACCATGAGTTTTTACTTCTATATGTAAACTGCATTAAATATACTTGTATTCAATGTGAATACACTGTTATACCATGAGTTTTTACTTCTATATGTAAACTGCATGGAATATACTTGTATTCAATGTGAATACACTGTTATACCATGAGTTTTTACTTCTATATGTAAACTGCATGGAATATACTTGTATTCAATGTGAATACACTGTTATACCATGAGTTTTTACTTCTATATATAAACAGCATCAAATATACTTGTATTCAATGTGAATACACTGTTATACCATGAGTTTTTACTTCTATATGTAAACTGCATGGAATATACTTGTATTCAATGTGAATACACTGTTATACCATGAGTTTTTACTTCTATATGTAAACAGCATCAAATATACTTGTATTCAATGTGAATACACTGTTATACCATGAGTTTTTACTTCTATATGTAAACTGCATGGAATATACTTGTATTCAATGTGAATACACTGTTATACCATGAGTTTTTACTTCTATATGTAAACTGCATGGAATATACTTGTATTCAATGTGAATACACTGTTATACCATGAGTTTTTACTTCTATATGTAAACCGCATGGAATATACTTGTATTCAATGTGAATACACTGTTATACCATGAGTTTTTACTTCTATATGTAAACTGCATGGAATATACTTGTATTCAATGTGAATACACTGTTATACCATGAGTTTTTACTTCTATATGTAAACAGCATGGAATATACTTGTATTCAATGTGAATACACTGTTATACCATGAGTTTTTACTTCTATATGTAAACTGCATCAAATATACTTGTATTCAATGTGAATACACTGTTATACCATGAGTTTTTACTTCTATATGTAAACAGCATGGAATATACTTGTATTCAATGTGAATACACTGTTATACCATGAGTTTTTACTTCTATATGTAAACAGCATGGAATATACTTGTATTCAATGTGAATACACTGTTATACCATGAGTTTTTACTTCTATATGTAAACAGCATCAAATATACTTGTATTCAATGTGAATACACTGTTATACCATGAGTTTTTACTTCTATATGTAAACTGCATGGAATATACTTGTATTCAATGTGAATACACTGTTATACCATGAGTTTTTACTTCTATATGTAAACTGCATGGAATATACTTGTATTCAATGTGAATACACTGTTATACCATGAGTTTTTACTTCTATATGTAAACAGCATGGAATATACTTGTATTCAATGTGAATACACTGTTATACCATGAGTTTTTACTTCTATATGTAAACAGCATCAAATATACTTGTATTCAATGTGAATACACTGTTATACCATGAGTTTTTACTTCTATATGTAAACTGCATGGAATATACTTGTATTCAATGTGAATACACTGTTATACCATGAGTTTTTACTTCTATATGTAAACAGCATCAAATATACTTGTATTCAATGTGAATACACTGTTATACCATGAGTTTTTACTTCTATATGTAAACTGCATGGAATATACTTGTATTCAATGTGAATACACTGTTATACCATGAGTTTTTACTTCTATATGTAAACTGCATGGAATATACTTGTATTCAATGTGAATACACTGTTATACCATGAGTTTTTACTTCTATATGTAAACTGCATGGAATATACTTGTATTCAATGTGAATACACTGTTATACCATGAGTTTTTACTTCTATATGTAAACAGCATCAAATATACTTGTATTCAATGTGAATACACTGTTATACCATGAGTTTTTACTTCTATATGTAAACTGCATGGAATATACTTGTATTCAATGTGAATACACTGTTATACCATGAGTTTTTACTTCTATATGTAAACTGCATGGAATATACTTGTATTCAATGTGAATACACTGTTATACCATGAGTTTTTACTTCTATATGTAAACAGCATGGAATATACTTGTATTCAATGTGAATACACTGTTATACCATGAGTTTTTACTTCTATATATGTAAACTGCATGGAATATACTTGTATTCAATGTGAATACACTGTTATACCATGAGTTTTTACTTCTATATGTAAACAGCATCAAATATACTTGTATTCAATGTGAATACACTGTTATACCATGAGTTTTTACTTCTATATGTAAACAGCATCAAATATACTTGTATTCAATGTGAATACACTGTTATACCATGAGTTTTTACTTCTATATGTAAACTGCATCAAATATACTTGTATTCAATGTGAATACACTGTTATACCATGAGTTTTTACTTCTATATGTAAACAGCATGGAATATACTTGTATTCAATGTGAATACACTGTTATACCATGAGTTTTTACTTCTATATGTAAACAGCATCAAATATACTTGTATTCAATGTGAATACACTGTTATACCATGAGTTTTTACTTCTATGTGTAAACAGCATCAAATATACTTGTATTCAATGTGAATACACTGTTATACCATGAGTTTTTACTTCTATATGTAAACAGCATCAAATATACTTGTATTCAATGTGAATACACTGTTATACCATGAGTTTTTACTTCTATATGTAAACAGCATCAAATATACTTGTATTCAATGTGAATACACTGTTATACCATGAGTTTTTACTTCTATATGTAAACTGCGTGGAATATACTTGTATTCAATGTGAATACACTGTTATACCATGAGTTTTTACTTCTATATGTAAACTGCATGGAATATACTTGTATTCAATGTGAATACACTGTTATACCATGAGTTTTTACTTCTATATGTAAACTGCATGGAATATACTTGTATTCAATGTGAATACACTGTTATACCATGAGTTTTTACTTCTATATGTAAACTGCATGGAATATACTTGTATTCAATGTGAATACACTGTTATACCATGAGTTTTTACTTCTATATGTAAACTGCATCAAATATACTTGTATTCAAAGTGAATACACTGTTATACCATGAGTTTTTACTTTTTCTATGTAAACTGCATGGAATATACTTCTATTCAATGTGAATACACTGTTATACCATGAGTTTTTACTTCTATATGTAAATTGCATGAAATATACTTGTATTCAATGTGAATACACTGTTATACCATGAGTTTTTACTTTGATATGTAAACTGCATGGAATATACTTGTATTCAATGTGAATACACTGTTATACCATGAGTTTTTACTTCTATATGTAAACCGCATGGAATATACTTGTATTCAATGTGAATACACTGTTATACCATGAGTTTTTACTTCTATATGTCAACAGCATGGAATATACTTGTATTCAATGTGAATACACTGTTATACCATGAGTTTTTACTTCTATATGTAAAAATGCATCAAATATACTTGTATTCAATGTGAATACACTGTTATACCATGAGTTTTTACTTCTATGTGTAAACTGCATGGAATATACTTGTATTCAATGTGAATACACTGTTATACCATGAGTTTTTACTTCTATATGTAAACTGCATTGAATATACTTGTATTCAATGTGAATACACTGTTATACCATGAGTTTTTACTTCTATATGTAAACTGCATGGAATATACTTGTATTCAATGTGAATACACTGTTATACCATGAGTTTTTACTTCTATATGTAAACTGCATGGAATATACTTGTATTCAATGTGAATACACTGTTATACCATGAGTTTTTACTTCTATATGTAAACCGCATGGAATATACTTGTATTCAATGTGAATACACTGTTATACCACGAGTTTTTACTTCTATATGTAAACAGCATCAAATATACTTGTATTCAATGTGAATACACTGTTATACCATGAATTTTTACTATTTATGTAAACAGCATGGAATATACTTGTATTCAATGTGAATACACTGTTATACCATGAGTTTTTACTTCTATATGTAAACTGCATCAAATATACTTGTATTCAATGTGAATACACTGTTATACCATGAGTTTTTACTTCTACAGTCATGCTTGGAAGTTTCTTTAGCAGGCTAATCGGTCTATATCCTTCTATTTCTTTTTGATGGAGTGGATACTTTGGTGCCTACCGTACCCCTTTATGCTATTCCTATTTCTCTTTCTTTGCAACCCACGAAAAAGGTGCAACATTAAATGTAGGAAAATTAACTGAAACGTAGAGGAAGAGAAGAATGGAAAGAAAACGAGGGTATGGTAGGCACCATAGTATCCCTTCCGTCCAAACAAAATGAAAGGATATAGACCCATTTGCCTGCTAAAGAAACTTGCAAGCATGACTGTATATGTAAACAGCATCAAATATACTTGTATTCAATGTGAATACACTGTTATACCATGAGTTTTTACTTCTATATGTAAACTGCATGGAATATACTTGTATTCAATGTGAATACACTGTTATACCATGAGTTTTTACTTCTATATGTAAACTGCATGGAATATACTTGTATTCAATGTGAATACACTGTTATACCATGAGTTTTTACTTCTATATGTAAACTGCATGGAATATACTTGTATTCAATGTGAATACACTGTTATACCATGAGTTTTTACTTCTATATGTAAACTGCATCAAATATACTTGTATTCAATGTGAATACACTGTTATACCATGAGTTTTTACTTCTATATGTAAACTGCATTGAATATACTTGTATTCAATGTGAATACACTGTTATACCATGAGTTTTTACTTCTATATGTAAACTGCATGGAATATACTTGTATTCAATGTGAATACACTGTTATACCATGAGTTTTTACTTCTATATGTAAACTGCATGGAATATACTTGTATTCAATGTGAATACACTGTTATACCATGAGTTTTTACTTCTATATGTAAACAGCATGGAATATACTTGTATTCAATGTGAATACACTGTTATACCATGAGTTTTTACTTCTATATGTAAACAGCATCAAATATACTTGTATTCAATGTGAATACACTGTTATACCATGAGTTTTTACTTCTATATGTAAACTGCATGGAATATACTTGTATTCAATGTGAATACACTGTTATACCATGAGTTTTTACTTCAATATATAAACTGCATCAAATATACTTGTATTCAATGTGAATACACTGTTATACCATGAGTTTTTACTTCTATATGTAAACTGCATTGAATATACTTGTATTCAATGTGAATACACTGTTATACCATGAGTTTTTACTTCTATATGTAAACAGCATCAAATATACTTGTATTCAATGTGAATACACTGTTATACCATGAGTTTTTACTTCTATATGTAAACAGCATCAAATATACTTGTATTCAATGTGAATACACTGTTATACCATGAGTTTTTACTTCTATATGTAAACAGCATGAAATATACTTGTATTCAATGTGAATACACTGTTATACCATGAGTTTTTACTTCTATATGTAAACAGCATCAAATATACTTGTATTCAATGTGAATACACTGTTATACCATGAGTTTTTTCTTCTATATGTAAACAGCATCAAATATACTTGTATTCAATGTGAATACACTGTTATACCATGAGTTTTTACTTCTATATGTAAACTGCATTGAATATACTTGTATTCAATGTGAATACACTGTTATACCATGAGTTTTTACTTCTATATGTAAACTGCATGGAATATACTTGTATTCAATGTGAATACACTGTTATACCATGAGTTTTTACTTCTATATGTAAACTGCATGGAATATACTTGTATTCAATGTGAATACACTGTTATACCATGAGTTTTTACTTCTATATGTAAACTGCATGGAATATACTTGTATTCAATGTGAATACACTGTTATACCATGAGTTTTTACTTCTATATGTAAACTGCATGGAATATACTTGTATTCAATGTGAATACACTGTTATACCATGAGTTTTTACTTCTATATGTAAACAGCATGGAATATACTTGTATTCAATGTGAATACACTGTTATACCATGAGTTTTTACTTCTATATGTAAACAGCATCAAATATACTTGTATTCAATGTGAATACACTGTTATACCATGAGTTTTTACTTCTATGTGTAAACTGCATGGAATATACTTGTATTCAATGTGAATACACTGTTATACCATGAGTTTTTACTTCTATATGTAAACAGCATCAAATATACTTGTATTCAATGTGAATACACTGTTATACCATGAGTTTTTACTTCTATATGTAAACTGCATGGAATATACTTGTATTCAATGTGAATACACTGTTATACCATGAGTTTTTACTTCTATATGTAAACTGCATGGAATATACTTGTATTCAATGTGAATACACTGTTATACCATGAGTTTTTACTTCTATATGTAAATCAGAAGGAATATACTTGTATTCAATGGGAATAAACTTTTATACCACGAGTTTTTACTTCTATAGGTAAACTGCATGGAATATACTTGTATTCAATGTGAATACACTGTTATACCATGAGTTTTTACTTCTATATGTAAACAGCATGGAATATACTTGTATTCAATGAGAATACACTGTTATACCATGAGTTTTTACTTCTATATGTAAACTGCATCAAATATACTTGTATTCAATGTGAATACACTGTTATACCATGAGTTTTTACTACTATATGTAAACAGCATGGAATATACTTGTATTCAAAGTGAATACACTGTTATACCATGAGTTTCTACTTCTATATGTAAACAGCATCTAATATACTTGTATTCAATGTGAATACACTGTTATACCATGAGTTTTTACTTCTATATGTAAATTGCATGGAATATACTTGTATTCAATGTGAATACACTGTTATACCATGAGTTTTTACTTTTATATGTAAACTGCGTGGAATATACTTGAATTCAATGTAAATACACTGTTATACCATGAGTTTTTACTTCTATATGTAAACCGCATGGAATATACTTGTATTCAATGTGAATACACTGTTATACCATGAGTTTTTACTTCTATATGTAAACAGCATGGAATATACTTGTATTCAATGTGAATACACTGTTATACCATGAGTTTTTACTTTTATATGTAAACAGCATCAAATATACTTGTATTCAATGTGAATACACTGTTATACCATGAGTTTTTACTTCTATGTGTAAACTGCATGGAATATACTTGTATTCAATGTGAATACACTGTTATACCATGAGTTTTTACTTCTATATGTAAACAGCATCAAATATACTTGTATTCAATGTGAATACACTGTTATACCATGAGTTTTTACTTCTATATGTAAACTGCATTGAATATACTTGTATTCAATGTGAATACACTGTTATACCATGAGTTTTTACTTCTATATGTAAACTGCATGAAATATACTTGTATTCAATGTGAATACACTGTTATACCATGAGTTTTTACTTCTATATGTAAATCGCATGGAATATACTTGTATTCAATGGGAATAAACTTTTATACCACGAGTTTTTACTTCTATAGGTAAACTGCATGGAATATACTTTTATTCAATGCGAATACACTGTTATACCATGAGTTTTTACTTCTTTATGTAAACAGCATGGAATATACTTGTATTCAATGAGAATACACTGTTATACCATGAGTTTTTACTTCAATATGTAAACTGCATCAAATATACTTGTATTCAATGTGAATACACTGTTATACCATGAGTTTTTACTACTATATGTAAACAGCATGGAATATACTTGTATTCAAAGTGAATACACTGTTATACCATGAGTTTCTACTTCTATATGTAAACAGCATCTAATATACTTGTATTCAATGTTAATACACTGTTATACCATGAGTTTTTACTTCTATATGTAAACAGCATCAAATATACTTGTATTCAATGTGAATACACTGTTATACCATGAGTTTTTACTTTTATATGTAAACTGCGTGGAATATACTTGAATTCAATGTGAATACACTGTTATACCATGAGTTTTTACTTCTATATGTAAACAGCATCAAATATACTTGTATTCAATGTGAATACACTGTTATGCCATGAGTTTTTACTTCTATATGTAAACTTCATTGAATATACTTGTATTCAATGTGAATACACTGTTATACCATGAGTTTTTACTTCTATATGTAAACTGCATGGAATATACTTGTATTCAATGTGAATACACTGTTATACCATGAGTTTTTACTTCTATATGTAAATCGCATGGAATATACTTGTATTCAATGAGAATAAACTTTTATACCACGAGTTTTTACTTCTATATGTAAACTGCATGGAATATACTTTTATTCAATGCGAATACACTGTTATACCATGAGTTTTTACTTCTTTATGTAAACAGCATGGAATATACTTGTATTCAATGAGAATACACTGTTATACCATGAGTTTTTACTTCTATATGTAAACAGCATCAAATATACTTGTATTCAAAGTGAATACACTGTTATACCATGAGTTTCTACTTCTATATGTAAACAGCATCTAATATACTGTAACGGGCAATCGACGTCAGAGCCGTTTATTTGGAAATCAAAGAGAATTGACTACAGAGTAAACTAAGAATAAGGGAAACAAGGTTTAAACAAGTTTGACACATATGAATAACTAAGACGTGAATATGAATAACTAAGAACTGAAATGAGTAACATATGAATAACTAAGACTTCCTGTGACATTTAATAATCATCAGTTTTATCTAACTCTCGGGAGTTAACCATGAGATAAATTCTATAGGTTGCATAACCCTACGTCAGCTGTGCGTTACATCCCCCCTCTCAGACTGCAACTCGTCCCGATTGCAATACAATTTTAGCACAGCTCAAAATAACTATGTTATTTTCTAGTTATTTGAAAGAAACATTCATATTGGGGTTATTTTAGGGAATTTCCTATTTCTACTGATAACATTTGGAACATTTAGTCTAAAAATTTTTCAAAAAGAACATTTTAACAGTAGAATTCAATTCTATATCAAAAGAAATATTTTTCTTTTAATTTTCCTATGCCTATACTATAAGAACATTCAAAATGAGAATCGGAATATAAAGTTTAAGAAGCAAGAAGAGGGAAGAAGAGAAAAAAAAGATTTGCTGACGTATGAATAACATTTTACAGCTGCTCTTCAACTTCCTCTTCGTGTTTTTTCAGTCGACTTTCGAGTTCATTCACTCGTTTAGTCAGATTTGACAGAACAACTTTGTTTTGACGTCTGCTAAGAAATAGTGCTATTGCCAGGCTGAGAAACAGTGTGGCTATAGCAGCGATAATTTCGAAGGGATACCGGACGTTGATTGTACGTTCGGTGTTCTTTCTTTGTTTTTCTTCTTCTTCTATTATCCGTAAATGTTCCCCCATAAGAGTAACGCGGCTTTGTATTGAGGCCTTGCTTGTTGCCTGAGGCCTATTTTTCCATTTTCTCATTTCTGGCTCTGCCGTTTCCATATTCCGCGTTTCATACTCTTGTGGAATGAGGTCTGCATTTTCCAATTCGGATAGCGGCGGTAGTGTAACGTTGTTCAACGAATGTTTAACGTTCTTCTTGAAGCTTGCTTGAAAAATCCAATCTTCTGTGTACGCCGTACATGTTGTTGGAAATTCAAACACGTCAAAAGGTTCACGTTTAATCACTGTGTTAGTTTTTCCTCTGTTGTTTGGACAAGTTATGGTGATTGTCATTTCTTGTGCTGAGGTGTATCCCCATCTTCGGTGTCCCAGGTATACAGTTTGTTGTCCGGTCCATGGAGATAATTTCGTTGAACATTGTACGCGGCTTCTTTTCTCATCTTTTAGAAACAATGCCATTGCGCAGCTTGGCTCCCTATGCCTTTTGTTTATTGCTTTGCTGATAGGGCAAATCGATGTGGTTGTCATCATGCAGCGATGTGCTTCGTGTGTTGACAATTCGGTAAACGCTTGTCTATCGTTTGCCACAGCTAAGAATGCCGGTAACGGATGAAACTGTGCCCCTTGGGTGGCGTTTTTCGTTGGTCTTGGCAAGCTTATTACCTCGTATAGAGTGAATCCAAATGGGAACTCGAACACAGGTAAGTGAATGAAAATTCTTAAATTGTCTTCAATTGCTGCCACAGCTACTTTTGCGTCTTTATAGACTTGCCAGGTGTCTCCCATTTGAATAGAAGGGCTTAATGACCATCCAGATGGCAAAATTGCTTTTATTTCTTTTAACACTGCTTGGATTTGCATAGGTGGGAAAAGTAGTGCTGGAAGTCTTTCCATTGCCATTGTTGTTAGGCCGACGGCAAAATCTTCAATCGATTCGCCCAGCCATGCCAAGGCTGACTTGATTTCACGAAAGGTGTTTTCAATGGCTGCTCTGGCTATTTCATGTTTTTCAACTTCTTGGGTAATTCCATCAATTTTGTGATCTGTTTTCCACGCCTCACGTTCTAGTTTTTCAAAAGCGTTTTGCAGTTCTTCAACGGCGTTCGACGTTGATTTTGTTTCCCAAAGCGTCTCGTTGATTAGTGACGCGTGCACTTCCAATGCGTGAGCGATTGAAGTGGTTTCTGTTGATAACTTTTCAACATGATTGTTGATGTGTTCTAGATCTTCTTCAGTTGACACCCCAAAGAGCCAATTGAGAACTTTTCCTCCTCCATCGATTAGGCCTCTTTTCTTACGGGTACTGCCTATATTTACTGCTTGTTTTAGTTCTCTAAGTCTTTCTTGACTCTTTTTCAGGTTTTTTAATTCTGCTCGTGCTCGTTCCTCGACTTCTTCTTTTATCCGTTTTTTAAACCCGTCGTTTGGACCTTCGTATCTGAAGTTTAGAGTGTTGACCTTTCTTCCCAATACATCATGTAGAGTTTTAATGACGGTTTCTAAAGGATTGAATGTGAAGTCGGTGACGACTACCCACTCAGAGTCTGAAAAGGCTATCTCTCCTTCAGATTTGAAGATAACGCCTTGATAGGCGAGTATCTCTTTGGAAGTTGTTGGTCCTGACACCACGGAAAGCAGCAGCATCAAAGGTAGGGTCAACATCACTGTTTTTCTTTGAGCTATGCGAGCAGATCTTCGTATGCCTGCGTTTTCTGCTCTTGCCATTTGCACGGTTTCTTGTCTTCCTTGTCTTGTTGGCGGTACGGTTGGTACGTCAGTATTTGTTTCTGCAGTTTCTGACTGTGCACCATTTTCTTCTGAGGGCCTTGTGTTTGTTTCTTCTGATTGTTCTTGATTTTGAGCATTAGCAGATGCTTCTTTTTCTGGCCCCTTATTTTGATTTTCTTGCAAATCTTCAGAAGGCACTGGATTTTTGGTACACTGTGCAACACTAGTCATGTCAATGAATGGTTTCATTCGTTCGACATGCACAATTTCTGTTTTTGGTGATTTTCCTAATCGAAGCTCGTAATTGCTTTGCGTTGTTTGCCTCACCACTGTATAGGGTCCAAACCAACGATGTAGAAGTTTCTCTGACTTGCCCACTTTTCTAATGGGTTTGTAGACCAGTACCTCCTCATTTGGTAGGTACATGGTTGCTTCTCTACGATTTTCATCGTAGATTTCTTTTTGTTTTTGTTGTACTGCGGCGGCTCTGGCTTGTACTTCTAGTCGAGCCTGTTGCAGACGTTCAATTGCCCATTCCGATGAATCACGATTTTCAGGTGGTATTGGGTTTGGGTCTGCATTCAACGTAACGTCTATCGGAAGTACAGCTTCTCTTCCGTAGACCAAGTAGAATGGAGTTTTTCCCGTAGTTTCGTGCCGGGTTGTGTTGTAGGCGAATGTTACAAATGGTAACGACTCGTCCCAATCACGATGGTCAGCACTCACGTACATTGACAACATGTCTGCCAATGTATGGTTTAAACGTTCCACTAGTCCGTTGGCTTGCGCACGATAAGCTGTCGTGGTACGATGATTCGTTTCGAGCGCCTGTATCACTTTTTGTGTCACTTCTGCAGTAAAACAGCGGCCTTGATCTGTTGTTAATTGACGTGGTGCTCCATGTCTTAACAAAATACTTTTCACTAGGAAATCCGCTACTTCGTTTGCGTCAGCAGTCGGAAGTGATTTCGTTTCGGCCCATTTTGTTACGTAATCGACTGCCACGATAATTTGCTTGTTCCCTTTCTTTGATAGTGGGAACGGGCCTAGGATATCCAATCCTAGTCTCTCGAACGGGCGTTCAGTTCTTTTTACTTCCATAAATCCTGTGGGTCGCTGATACACAGGTTTGCGAGATTGGCACTCTCGACAACTACGCACAAATTCACTTACGTCTTCGGCCATTGCCCACCAATGATAACGAGCACGTACTTTCGCTAAAGTGCGCGTTAATCCTAGGTGACCTGCGGTAATGTCATGATGGCACGAACGCATAACTTCCTCTTTAAACGACTGTGGTACACATAATTTTAAAAGACGTCCGTCGTCCACGATCTTCTCATAGAACAGCAAGTCATCTTTGATTCGATAGCGTCCCGACACTTTTCCTTTTTTGATGGCGGCAAACGCTTCGCTCCATTCTTCTTGTTGAGCGCGCTGGAATTCTTTCTTAGTGTCTTGGTCGATGCTTAACGCGGCCAGAATGTATGTTAAACCCTCGTCTGAACTTGTTACGACATTCACGGGGTAGCGTGATAGCGCATCTGCGTCTGTGTGCAATCTTCCGTTGCGATGCACGATTCTTAGGAGAAACTCCTGAAGTTGAAGACTCCAGCGTGCTAAACGTCCTGCCAAATCCTTTTTGCTGAGTAGCCAGCACAGGGCGTGGTGATCGGTTACCACGATGGTTTCCATTCCCCAGATGTAACTTCGAAACTTCTTCACTGCCCAGACTAACGCAAGGCATTCTTTTTCCGTTATAGAATAGTTATTTTCACTTTTTGCCAAGAGGCGGCTTGCATATGCCAGAGGTCTTTCTACGTTGTCTACTCTTTGTAGCAGCACTGCCCCAAGACCGTAATCACACGCATCTGGGTGAATTTCGAAAGGTTTTGTGAAATCGGGATAAGCTAGTGTAGCGGCTTTTACTAACGCTTGCTTTAATGTCTTGAAGCTTTCTTCTTGCTGCACTTCCCACACGAAGCTTCCTCCCTTCTTGAACATGTCGGTCAGGGGCTTAGCTACGTGAGCGAATTGAGTAATAAACCGTCTGTAATAGGAACACAATCCTATAAAACTGCGAACGCACTTCAGTTGTTCAGCTGGTTTCTGAAACGAGCTTGGTGACGGGAAGTTTTCTATAGCTTTTAGTTTTTCCGGGTCAGGGCGAATGCCTTCTCCGCTAATCACATGGCCCAAAGCCTTCACTTCTTGGGCGGCAAACTGACACTTCACTAGTTTAATTTTTAGTCCTGCGTTATGCAGTGCTGTTAGCACTTGTCGAATGCGCACTAGATGTTCGCTTGCACTTCCCGCGTAGATGATGATGTCGTCTAGGTAGACTAAGCAAATCGTCCACCTTAGACCTGACAACACTAGATCCATCATCCTCTGGAAGGTGCCTGGGGCTGATGCCAATCCAAACGGCATTACTAGAAACTGGTAAAGGCCATCTGGTGTTACGAACGACGTTTTAGCTTTGTGTTCTTCATGCATGGGTACTTGCCAATACCCACTCTCCAGGTCCATTGTAGAGAAGATGCAGGCATTGCCCATCCGGGACAATGTCTCTTCAATTCTTGGTAATGGGTATACATCCTTTACCGAAATAGCATTTAGACGACGGTAGTCAACACAAAATCTCCAGCTGCCGTCCTTTTTCTTTACCAGAACCACTGGCGCTGCCCAAGGGCTGTTGGATGGTTCGATCACTTGTTTCTCCAGCATTTCTTCTACTTGTTTTTGTATGATGGACCTTTCCTTCCATGCGCTTTTATAAGGAACTTGATGTACCGGTGCTGACATTCCAGTGTGAATCTCGTGTTCGGCTACTTTACACATCCCAAGTCCACTATTTTTCAGCGCAAAACAGGAACTGAACTCTAGTAGGACATCTACTAATTCTTCTGTTTCTTGTTGTGGGAAGTTCTCTGCTATTTGTGCTCGAAAAGCTTGACGTGGAATCAGCTCCATTTCTCTTTGCGTAATGTTTTCTTCCTTCAGTACAAGGATTGCATCAACTTTTTCGTGGTGCTCTTCGGTCTTTTCTGTCTGCTCCCGTTCGTCCACAGCTACGATCGGTGAGTCTATAGGCTCTATTTGTCCTAGTACGGTCCCTTCTTGAATATAAGTCTGATGGTTGTTTAAGTTAACCATCAGCACCTGTCCCAACGGTTGTACGGTTGACACCAAAACTTTTCCTGACGTTACACCCTTCACTCTAGCTAGATGTTCTGATGGTTCTATCATTCCGGTGCTTTCTTGCAAACTAGCCGGTTCAATTTCCACTGACACAATTGTTCGTGGAGGTAACATTTTTCCAGTTTTTGTAATCAGCTTTTGTGTGGACGTCACTTCTTCGATGATGTTGATGGGCATTCTTCCCAACATCAAGTCTGGTCCATTACCATCGTAATTTATCTCCAATCTGTTGAATTGTTTCAGGAAGTCATTTCCTAGCAGTAATTCAATGTTTTTCATGGCAAGGACAATCACTTTTCCTTTGGCCTTCATGCCCCGATGTTCCACTTCTATCTCGATTGCTCCCATTGGAAGTACCTTTTGTCCACTAGCTGTCACAACAGAGGGTACTTTGCAGGAAACCCATTTTGCTTGTAACTTCTCTCGCAGGCTTGGTGATACTACAGATACTACAGCTCCTGTATCGATGACAGCTTTAAGCTCCATCCCTTGACAAACAACTTCTTCAGTAATCAGCTTGGCCGGTTGGATAATGAGTATGGTAGATTCTTTATCTTCCTCTTCATCTGTCGACACTATTCCGACCGATGCTGGTTCGTCTTGTTGTTCATTTCGTGGAAATTTTCTTTCGTCTCTTTTGGCTGGTCTTCTCTCGTCTCCTTTAGGAAAATCTGGCTTTTTACTCTCTTGCTTTAGATCGGTTCGACAAACGCGTGCGATGTGTCCTGCCTTTCCACAACGATGGCAAATCGGTTTTCCATCTGTCGTGCGCGATGGCTTAGGCCTATCCTTTCCAGCCCAAGGCTTGTAAGGCTTAGAAGTTCGTCTCATCTCTTCTATTTCTGCCTTCAGTTCTAATACCAGATCTCGAAGATCATCTTTTCTTTCTTCTCTGGGTGGTGGTCTTCTCCCATCAGGGCCAAGCATGCTCACTACCCAATCTGGACGAGCAGCAACTTCCAAAGCTTCAGTATGAAGCTTTAGCGCTGCCAAAAATTCTTGAGTCGTCGCCAGGTTGACGACCCACATTTTTTCCAACAAAGTAGGTTTCAATCCTTTGAATAGGTAATCTACTTTCGCCTCTTCTGTCATTCTTGGATCTACTTTGCGGCATAAATCGATGATGTCATAGAAATAGTCTTCCCCTGGTTCATCGATTCCTTGCTTACGCTGTCGAAGTTTTGCTTCTTGATAACGGGTGTAGTGCTGCGGTTGAAATTCCCTAAGAAATTTCGTTCGCAAGCCTACCACAGCGGGAGCAGCTTGGACTCCTGCCGCTGCGGCAACTGCTGGCGTATCCTCCCATTGGGTAAAGTTCCCAGCCGAGAGGAACCATTTTCTAGCAGTTCCTTCTAGGGACATTCCGAAGTTTTCTCGCTTCTCATCGTCCCCCCACCGGTTGTGCGCTGCAACACTTTCGTAACGCTCCAACCAATCTGTAGCGTCTTCATTTTTCTTCCCGCAGAAGATCGGCGGCTCTCTGTATTTCAATTTCGGAATAAGCTGTCGTTGAGCCATGGCTTCGGGAGATGGTTCTCGTGAAACTTCAGAATTTTCACCTTCGTCTCCTGATTCTGCAACCGATGACTCACTAGATGAGACTGTTGGGGCTTCTTCTATCCCTTCTTCGAATGATTCGAACCTGTCTTGTTCAGGTGGATAGATGGAAGTACGTCTTTCTACCGTCACTTCCTCATACGATTCGTCTTCTTCGACAATCGACTCTTCCCCAAAACCACTGTCCCTTACTTTCTTTTGAAGCACAAGTTTTTGAAATCCGCACCGTGGTGTTGATTTTCTACTTGAGCTTCCGATCGGGTTCAAAGATTCCGCTCCAGAACCTTGGACGGAATGGCCGATCTCTTGAGCCGTTCTACTCTCCTTCTCGACGCCTTTCTTCTTTGACTCCTTCGGTCTCGCTCCTGTTTCACTATTCTTAGCGCGTCCCTTCAGTTCACTGACGGGTGACGCTTCTAATCCCTTAATTCGCTTACTTTGCCTAGTTTCACTAGGATTCATCTATCTCTAACAATTTTCCAAAATTTTTACGGGCCCTACGGTAGGCTCTAATTAACAAGGAGAAGCAAAAGACCACTTATTCGTGAATCTCAAAAAAATAGATAAGAAACTTGGTCAAGCCTGTGGTCCTATGCCCAAGCAATTTAAGGTAGTTATACCAGCTGGTCACAATTTCCAAGGACCTCTCAACAGTACCTGCCTCCGAGTCTCTTTCTTTACGCTAGATTCACAGATAACTTGGTCTTACCTTGCTTTACCAAAAAGGCCTACCCTGCATCTCCACCATGTAACGGGCAATCGACGTCAGAGCCGTTTATTTGGAAATCAAAGAGAATTGACTACAGAGTAAACTAAGAATAAGGGAAACAAGGTTTAAACAAGTTTGACACATATGAATAACTAAGACGGAAGGAACCCAGATCCAGCCGAGTGGTCTTCTTTTATACCATCGATGGACGTTTTCTCCTGTTCTAGGAATTTAAGTAATTGGGTGATAACCTTCCTGTGACATTTAATAATCATCAGTTTTATCTAACTCTCGGGAGTTAACCATGAGATAAATTCTATAGGTTGCATAACCCTACGTCAGCTGTGCGTTACAATACTTGTATTCAATGTTAATACACTGTTATACCATGAGTTTTTACTTCTATATGTAAACAGCATCAAATATACTTGTATTCAATGTGAATACACTGTTATACCATGAGTTTTTACTTTTATATGTAAACTGCGTGGAATATACTTGAATTCAATGTGAATACACTGTTATACCATGAGTTTTTACTTCTATATTTAAATCGCATGGAATATACTTGTATTCAATGGGAATACACTTTTATACCATGAGTTTTTACTTCTATATGTAAACTGCATGGAATATACTTTTTTTCAATGCGAATACACTGTTATACCATGAATTTTTACTATTTATGTAAACAGCATGGAATATACTTGTATTCAATGTGAATACACTGTTATACCATGAGTTTCTACTTCTATATGTAAACAGCATCTAATATACTTGTATTCAATGTTAATACACTGTTATACCATGAGTTTTTACTTCTATATGTAAACAGCATCAAATATACTTGTATTCAATGTGAATACACTGTTATACCATGAGTTTTTACTTCTATATGTAAACTGCATGGAATATACTTGTATTTAATGTGAATACACTGTTATACCTTGAGTTTTTACTTCTATATGTAAACTGCATAGAATATACTTGTATTCAATGTGAATACACTGTTATACCATGAGTTTTTACTTCTATATGTAAACTGCATCAAATATACTTGAATTCAATGTGAATACACTGTTATACCATGAGTTTTTACTTCTATATGTAAACTGCATGGAATATACTTGTATTCAATGTGTATACACTATTATACCATGAGTTTTTACTTCTATATGTAAACTGCATGGAATATACTTGAATTCAATGTGAATACACTGCTATACCATGAGTTTTTACTTCTATATGTAAACTGCATGGAATATACTTGAATTCAATGTGAATACACTGTTATACCATGAGTTTTTACTTCTATATGTAAACTGCATGGAATATACTTGTATTCAATGTGCATACACTGTTATACCATGAGTTGTTACTTCTATATGTAAACAGCATGGAATATACTTGTATTCAATGTGAATACACTGTTATACCATGAGTTTCTATTTCTATATGTAAACAGCATCAAATATACTTGTATTCAATGTGAATACACTGTTATACCATGAGTTTTTACTTCTATATGTAAACTGCATGGAATATACTTGTATTCAATGTGAATACACTGTTATACCATGAGTTTTTACTTCTATATGTAAACTACATGGAATATACTTGTATTCAATGTGAATACACTGTTATACCATGAGTTTACTTCTATATGTAAACTGCATGGAATATACTTGTATTCAATGTGAATACACTGTTATACCATGAATTTTTACTTCTATATGTAAAATGCATCAAATATACTTAAATTCAATGTGAATACACTGTTATACCATGAGTTTTTACTTCTATATGTAAACTGCACTGAATATACTTGTATTCAATGTGTATACACTTTTATACCATGAGTTTTTACTTCTATATGTAAACTGCATGGAATATACTTGAATTCAATGTGAATACACTGTTATACCATGAGTTTTTACTTCTATATGAAAACTGCATGGAATATACTTGTAATCAATGTGAATACACTGTTATACCATGAGTTTTTACTTCTATATGTAAACAGCATGGAATATACTTGTATTCAATGTGAATACACTGTTATACCATGAGTTCCTACTTCTATATGTACACAGCATCAAATATACTTGTATTCAATTTGAATACACTGTTATTCCATGAGTTTTTACTTCTATATGTAAACTGCATGGAATATTCTTGTATTCAATGTGAATACACTGTTATACCATGAGTTTTTACTTCAATATATAAACTGCATGGAATATACTTGTATTCAATGTGAATACACTGTTATACCATGAGTTTTTACTTCTATATGTAAACTGCATCAAATATACTTGAATTCAATGTGAATACACTGTTATACCATGAGATTTACTTCTATATGTAAACTGCACTGAATAAACTTGTATTCAATGTGTATACACTGTTATACCACGAGTTTTTACTTCTATATGTAAACTGCATGGAACATACTTGTATTCAATGTAAATATACTGTTATAACATGAGTTTTTACTTCTATATGTAAACTGCATTGAATATACTTGTATTCAATGTGAATACACTGTTATACAATGAGTTTTTACTTCTATATGTAAACAGCATCAAATATACTTGTATTCAATGTGAATACACTGTTATACCATGAGTTTTTACTTCCATATGTAAACAGCATCAAATTTACTTGAATTCAATGTGAATACACTGCTATACCATGAGTTTCTACTTCTATATGTAAATAGCATCAAATATACTTGTATTCAATGTGAATACACTGTTATACCATGAGTTTCTACTTCTATATGTAAACAGCATGAAATATACTTGTATTCAATGTGAATACACTCTTATACCACGAGTTTCTACTTCTATATGTAAACAGCATCAAATATACTTGTATTCAATGTGAATACACTGTTATACCATGAGTTTCTACTTCTATATGTAAACAGCATCAAATATACTTGTATTCAATGTGAATACACTGTTATACCATGATATTTTACTTCTATATGTATACTGCATCAAATATACTTGAATTCAATTTGAATACACTGTTATACCATGAGTTTTTACTTCTATATGTAAACAGCATCAAATATACTTGTATTCAATGTGATTACACTGTTACACCATGAGTTTCTACTTCTATATGTAAACAGCATCAAATCTACTTGTATTCAATGTGAATACACTGTTATACTATGAGTTTCTACTTCTATATGTAAACAGCATCAAATATACTTGTATTCAATGTGAATACACTGTTATACCATGAGTTTTTACTTCTATATGTAAACTGCATGGAATATACTTGTATTCAATCTGTATACACTGTTATACCATGAGTTTTTACTTCTATATGTAAACTGCTTGGAATATACTTGAATTCAATGTGAATACACTGTTATACAATGAGTTTTTACTTCTATATGTAAACAGCATCAAATATACTAGTATTCAATGTGAATACACTGTTATACCATGAGTTTCTACTTCTATATGTAAACAGCATCAAATTTACTTGAATTCAATGTGAATACACTGCTATACCATGAGTTTTTACTTCGATATGTAAACTGCATGGAATATACTTGTATTCAATGTGAATACACTGTTATACCATGAGTTTCTACTTCTATATGTAAACTGCATCAAATATACTTGTATTCAATGTGAATACACTGTTATACCATGAGTTTTTACTTCTATATGTAAACCGCATGGAATATACTTGTATTCAATGTGTATACACTGTTACACCATGAGTTTTTACTTCTATATGTAAACTGCTTGGAATATACTTGAATTCAATGTGAATACACTGTTATACAATGAGTTTTTACTTGTATATGTAAACTGCATGGAATATACTTGTATTCAATGTGAATACACTGTTATACCATGAGTTTCTATTTCTATATCTAAACAGCATGGAATATACTTGTATTCAATGTGGATACACTGTTATACCATGAGTTTTTACTTCTATATGTAAACAGCATCAAATATACTTTTATTCAATGTGAATACACTGTTTTACCATGAGTTTCTACTTCTATATGTAAACAGCATCAAATCTACTTGTATTCAATGTGAATACACTGTTATACCATGAGTTTCTACTTCTATATGTAAACTGCATCAAATATACTTGTATTCAATGTGAATACACTGTTATACCATGAGTTTTTACTTCTATATGTAAACTGCATGGAATATATTTGTATTCAATGTGAATACACTGTTATACCATGAGTTTTTACTTCTATATGTAACCTGCATCAAATATACTTGAATTCAATGTGAATACACTGTTATACCATGAGTTTCTACTTCTATATGTAAACAGCATCAAATCTACTTGTATTCAATGTGAATACACTGTTATACTATGAGTTTCTACTTCTATATGTAAACAGCATCAAATATACTTGTATTCAATGTGAATACACTGTTATACCATGAGTTTTTACTTCTATATGTAAACTGCATGGAATATACTTGTATTCAATCTGTATACACTGTTATACCATGAGTTTCTACTTCTATATGTAAACTGCTTGGAATATACTTGAATTCAATGTGAATACACTGTTATACAATGAGTTTTTACTTCTATATGTAAACTGCATGGAATATACTTGAATTCAATGTGAATACACTGTTATACCATGAGTTTCTACTTCTATATGTAAACAGCATCAAATATACTTGTATTCAATGTGAATACACTGTTATACCATGATTTTTTACTTCTTTATGTAAACTGCATGGAATATACTTGAATTCAATGTGAATACACTGTTATACCATGAGTTTCTACTTCTATATGTAAACAGCATCAAATATACTTGTATTCAATGTGAATACACTGTTATACCATGAGTTTTTACTTCTATATGTAAACTGCATGGAATATACTTGAATTCAATGTGAATACACTTTTATACCATGAGTTTTTACTTCTATATGTAAACTGCATGGAATATACTTGAATTCAATGTGAATACACTGTTATACCATGAGTTTTTACTTCTATATGTAAACTGCATGGAATATACTTGAATTCAATGGGAATACACTGTTATACCATGAGTTTCTACTTCTATATGTAAACAGCATCAAATATACTTGTATTCAATGTGAATACACTGTTATACCATGAGTTTTTACTTCTATATGTAAACTGCATGGAATATACTTGTATTCAATGTGAATACACTGTTATACCATGAGTTTTTACTTCTATATGTAAATTGCATGGAATATACTTGAATTCAATGTGAATACACTGTTATACCATGAGTTTTTACTTCTATATGTAAACTGCATGGAATATACTTGTATTCAATGTGAATACACTGTTATACCATGAGTTTTTACTTCTATATGTAAACAGCATCAAATCTACTTGTATTCAATGTGAATACACTGTTATACCATGAGTTTCTACTTCTATATGTAAACAGCATCAAATATACTTTTATTCAATGTGAATACACTGTTATACCATGAGTTTCTACTTCTATATGTAAACAGCATCAAATATACTTGTATTCAATGTGAATACACTGTTATACCATGAGTTTTTCCTTCTATATGTAAACTGCATGGAATATACTTGAATTCAATGTGAATACACTGTTATACCATGAGTTTCTACTTCTATATGTAAACAGCATCAAATATACTTGTATTCAATGTGAATACACTGTTATACTATGAGTTTCTACTTCTATATGTAAACAGCATCAAATATACTTGTATTCAATGTGATTTCACTGTTATACCATGAGTTTTTACTTCTATATGTAAACTGCATGGAATATACTTGTAGTCAATGTGTATACACTGTTATACCATGAGTTTTTACTTCTATATGTAAATTGCTTGGAATATACTTGAATTCAATGTGAATACACTGTTATACAATGAGTTTTTACTTCTATATGTAAACTGCATGGAATATACTTTAATTCAATGTGAATACACTGTTATACCATGAGTTTTTACTTCTATATGTAAAATGCATTGAATATACTTGAATTCAATGTGAAAACACTGTTATACCATGAGTTTTTACTTCTATATGTAAACTGCATGGAATATACTTGAATTCAATGTGAATACACTGTTATACCATGAGTTTCTACTTCTATATGTAAACAGCATCAAATATACTTGTATTCAATGTGAATACACTGTTATACCATGAGTTTTTACTTCTATATGTAAACTGCATGGAAAATACTTGTATTCAATGTGAATACACTGTTATACCATGAGTTTTTACTTCTAAATGTAAACTGCATGGAATATACTTGAATTCAATGTAAATACACTGTTATACCATGAGTTTTTACTTCTATATGTAAACTGCATGGAATATACTTGTATTCAATGTGAATACACTGTTATACCAAGAGTTTTTACTTCTATATGTAAACAGAATCAAATATACTTGTATTCAATGTGAATACACTGTTATACCATGAGTTTCTACTTCTATATGTTAACGGCATCAAATATACTTGTATTCAATGTGAATACACTGTTATACCATGAGTTTTTACTTCTATATGTAAACTGCATGGAATATACTTGTATTCAATGTGAATACACTGTTATACCATGAGTTTTTACTACTATATGTAAACTGCATCAAATATACTTGAATTCAATTTGAATACACTGTTATACCATGAGTTTTTACTTCTATATGTAAACTGCATCAAATATACTTGAATTCAATTTGAATACACTGTTATACCATGAGTTTTTACTTCTATATGTAAACAGCATCAAATATTCTTGTATTCAATGTGATTACACTGTTATACCATGAGTTTTTACTTCTATATGTAAACTGCATCAAATATACTTGAATTCAATTTGAATACACTGTTATACCATGAGTTTTTACTTCTATATGTAAACAGGATGGAATATACTTGTATTCAATGTGAATACACTGTTATACCATGAGTTTCTATTTCTATATCTAAACAGCATCAAATATACTTGTATTCAATGTGAATACACTGTTATACCATTAGTTTTTACTTCTATATGTAAACTGCATGGAATATACTTGTATTCAATGTGAATACACTGTTATACCATGAGTTTTTACTTCTATATGTAAACAGCATGGAATATACTTGTATTCAATGTGAATACACTGTTATACCATGAGTTTCTACTTCTATATGTAAACAGCATGGAATATACTTGTATTCAATGTGAATACACTGTTATACCATGAGTTTTTACTTCTATATGTAAACTGCATGGAATATACTTGAATTCAATGTGAATACACTGTTATAGCATGAGTTTCTACTTCTATATGTAAACAGCATCAAATATACTTGTATTCAATGTGAATACACTGTTATACTATGAGTTTCTACTTCTATATGTAAACAGCATCAAATATACTTGTATTCAATGTGAATACACTGTTATACCATGAGTTTTTACTTCTATATGTAAACTGCATGGAATATACTTGTATTCAATGTGTATACACTGTTATACCATAAGTTTTTACTTCTATATGTAAACTGCTTGGAATATACTTGAGTTCAATGTGAATACACTGTTATACAATGAGTTTTTACTTCTATATGTAAACTGCATGGAATATACTTGAATTCAATGTGAATACACTGTTATACCATGAGTTTTTATTTCTATATTTAAACAGCATTGAATATACTTGTATTCAATGTGAATACACTGTTATACCATGAGTTTTTACTTCTATATGTAAACAGCATCAAATATACTTGTATTTAATGTGAATACACTGTTATACCATGAATTTTTACTTCTATATGTAAACAGCATCAAATATACTTTTATTCAATGTGAATACACTGTTATACCATGAGTTTCTACTTCTATATGTAAACAGCATCAAAAATACTTGTATTCAATGTGAATACACTGTTATACCATGAGTTTTTCCTTCTATATGTAAACTGCATGAAATATACTTGTATTCAATGTGAATACACTGTTATACCATGAGTTTTTACTTCTATATGTAAACTGCATCAAATATACTGGAATTCAATTTGAATACACTGTTATACCATGAGTTTTTACTTCTATATGTAAACAGCATCAAATATACTTGTATTCAAGGTGATTACACTATTATACCATGAGTTTCTACTTCTATATGTAAACATCATCAAATATACTTGTATTCAATTTGAATACACTGTTATACCATGAGTTTCTACTTCTATATGTAAACAGCATCAAATATACTTGTATTCAATGTGAATACACTGTTATACTATGAGTTTCTACTTCTATATGTAAACAGCATCAAATATACTTGTATTCAATGTGAATACACTGTTATACCATGAGTTTTTACTTCTATATGTAAACTGCATGGAATATACTTGTATTCAATGTGTATACACTGTTATACCATAAGTTTTTACTTCTATATGTAAACTGCTTGGAATATACTTGAGTTCAATGTGAATACACTGTTATACAATGAGTTTTTACTTCTATATGTAAACTGCATAGAATATACTTGAATTCAATGTGAATACACTGTTATACCATGACTTTTTACTTCTATATGTAAACAGCATTGAATATACTTGTATTCAATGTGAATACACTGTTATACCATGAGTTTCTATTTCTATATCTAAACAGCATCAAATATACTTGTATTCAATGTGAATAAACTTTTATACCATGAGTTTTTACTTCTACATGTAAACAGCATCAAATATACTTGTATTTAATGTGAATACACTGTTATACCATGAGTTTTTACTTCTATATGTAAACTGCATGGAATATACTTGTATTCAATGTGAATACACTGTTATACCATGAGTTTTTACTTCTATATGTAAACTGCATGGAATATACTTGTATTCAATGTGAATACACTGTTATACCATGAGTTTTTACTTCTATATGTAAACAGCATCAAATATACTTGTATTCAATGTGAATACACTGTTATACCATGAGTTTCTACTTCTATATGTAAACAGCATCAAATATACTTGTATTCAATGTGAATACACTGTTATACCATGAGTTTCTACTTCTATATGTAAACAGCATCAAATATACTTGTATTCAATGTGAATACACTGTTATACCATGAGTTTCTACTTCTATATGTAAACTGCATGGAATATACTTGTTTTCAATGTGAATACACTGTCATACCATGAGTTTTTACTTCTATATGTAAACTGCATCAAATATACTTGAATTCAATTTGAATACACTGTTATACCATGAGTTTATACTTCTGTATGTAAACAGCATCAAATATACTTGTATTCAATGTGATTACACTGTTATACTATGAGTTTCTACTTCTATATGTAAACAGCATCAAATATACTTGTATTCAATGTGAATACACTGTTATACCATGAGTTTCTACTTCTATATGTAAACAGCATCAAATATACTTGTATTCAATGTGAATACACTGTTATACAATGAGTTTTTACTTCTATATGTAAACTGCATGGAATATACTTGAATTCAATGTGAATACACTGTTATACCATGAGTTTCTACTTCTATATGTAAACAGCATCAAATATACTTGTATTCAATGTGAATACACTGTTTTACTATGAGTTTCTACTTCTATATGTAAACAGCATCAAATATACTTGTATTCAATGTGAATACACTGTTATACCATGAGTTTTTACTTCTATATGTAAACAGCATCAAATATACTTGTATTCAATGTTAATACACTGTTATACCATGCGTTTCTACTTCTAAATGTAAACAGCATCAACTATACTTGTATTCAATGTGAATACACTGCTATACCACGAGTTTTTACTTCTATATGTAAACAGCATCAAATATACTTGTATTCAATGTTAATACACTGTTATACCATGAGTTTCTACTTCTAAATGTAAACAGCATCAACTATACTTGTATTCAATGTGAATACACTGTTATACCACGAGTTTTTACTTCTATATGTGAACAGCATCAAATATACTTGTATTCTATGTGAATACACTGTTATACCATGAGTTTTTATTTCTATATGTAAACTGCATGGAATATACTTGTATTTAATGTGTATACACTGTTATACCACGAGTTTTTACTTCTATATGTAAACTGCTAGGAATATACTTGAATTCAATGTGAATACACTGTTATACCATGTGTTTTTACTTCTATATGTAAACTGCATGGAATATACTTGAATTCAATGTGAAAACACTGTTATACCATTAGTTTTTACTTCTATATGTAAACTGCATGGAATATACTTGAATTCAATGTGAGTACACTGTTATACCATGAGTTTCTACTTCTATATGTAAACAGCATCAAATATACTTGTATTCAATGTGAATACACTGTTATACCATGAGTTTTTACTTCTATATGTAAAAACTGCATGGAATATACTTGAATTCAATGTGAATACACTGTTATACCATGAGTTTCTACTTCTATATGTAAACAGCATCAAATATACTTGTATTCAATGTGAATACACTGTTATACCATGAGTTTTTACTTCTATATGTAAACTGCATGGAATATACTTGTATTCAATGTGAATACACTGTTATACCATGAGTTTTTACTTCTATATGTAAACAGCATCAAATATACTTGTATTTAATGTGAATACACTGTTATACCATGAATTTTTACTTCTATATGTAAACAGCATCAAATATACTTTTATTCAATGTGAATACACTGTTATACCATGAGTTTCTACTTCTATATGTAAACAGCATCAAAAATACTTGTATTCAATGTGAATACACTGTTATACCATGAGTTTTTCCTTCTATATGTAAACTGCATGAAATATACTTGTATTCAATGTGAATACACTGTTATACCATGAGTTTTTACTTCTATATGTAAACTGCATCAAATATACTGGAATTCAATTTGAATACACTGTTATACCATGAGTTTTTACTTCTATATGTAAACAGCATCAAATATACTTGTATTCAAGGTGATTACACTATTATACCATGAGTTTCTACTTCTATATGTAAACATCATCAAATATACTTGTATTCAATTTGAATACACTGTTATACCATGAGTTTCTACTTCTATATGTAAACAGCATCAAATATACTTGTATTCAATGTGAATACACTGTTATACTATGAGTTTCTACTTCTATATGTAAACAGCATCAAATATACTTGTATTCAATGTGAATACACTGTTATACCATGAGTTTTTACTTCTATATGTAAACTGCATGGAATATACTTGTATTCAATGTGTATACACTGTTATACCATAAGTTTTTACTTCTATATGTAAACTGCTTGGAATATACTTGAGTTCAATGTGAATACACTGTTATACAATGAGTTTTTACTTCTATATGTAAACTGCATGGAATATACTTGAATTCAATGTGAATACACTGTTATACCATGACTTTTTACTTCTATATGTAAACAGCATTGAATATACTTGTATTCAATGTGAATACACTGTTATACCATGAGTTTCTATTTCTATATCTAAACAGCATCAAATATACTTGTATTCAATGTGAATAAACTTTATACCATGAGTTTTACTTCTATATGTAAACAGCATCAAATATACTTGTATTCAATGTGAATACACTGTTATACCATGAGTTTTACTTCATATGTAAACTGCATGGAATATACTTGTATTCAATGTGAATACACTGTTATACCATGAGTTTTTACTTCTATATGTAAACTGCATGGAATATACTTGTATTCAATGTGAATACACTGTTATACCATGAGTTTTTACTTCTATATGTAAACAGCATCAAATATACTTGTATTCAATGTGAATACACTGTTATACCATGAGTTTCTACTTCTATATGTAAACAGCATCAAATATACTTGTATTCAATGTGAATACACTGTTATACCATGAGTTTCTACTTCTATATGTAAACAGCATCAAATATACTTGTATTCAATGTGAATACACTGTTATACCATGAGTTTCTACTTCTATATGTAAACTGCATGGAATATACTTGTTTTCAATGTGAATACACTGTCATACCATGAGTTTTTACTTCTATATGTAAACTGCATCAAATATACTTGAATTCAATTTGAATACACTGTTATACCATGAGTTTATACTTCTGTATGTAAACAGCATCAAATATACTTGTATTCAATGTGATTACACTGTTATACTATGAGTTTCTACTTCTATATGTAAACAGCATCAAATATACTTGTATTCAATGTGAATACACTGTTATACCATGAGTTTCTACTTCTATATGTAAACAGCATCAAATATACTTGTATTCAATGTGAATACACTGTTATACAATGAGTTTTTACTTCTATATGTAAACTGCATGGAATATACTTGAATTCAATGTGAATACACTGTTATACCATGAGTTTCTACTTCTATATGTAAACAGCATCAAATATACTTATATTCAATGTGAATACACTGTTATACTATGAGTTTCTACTTCTATATGTAAACAGCATCAAATATACTTGTATTCAATGTGAAAACACTGTTATACCATGAGTTTCTACTTCTATATGTAAACAACATCAAATATACTTGTATTCAATGTGAATACACTGTTATACCATGAGTTTTTACTTCTATATGTAAACAGCATCAAATATACTTGTATTCAATGTGAATACACTGTTATACCATGAGTTTTTACTTCTATATGTAAACAGCATCAAATATACTTGTATTCAATGTTAATACACTGTTATACCATGAGTTTCTACTTCTAAATGTAAACAGCATCAACTATACTTGTATTCAATGTGAATACACTGCTATACCACGAGTTTTTACTTCTATATGTAAACAGCATCAAATATACTTGTATTCAATGTTAATACACTGTTATACCATGAGTTTCTACTTCTAAATGTAAACAGCATCAACTATACTTGTATTCAATGTGAATACACTGTTATACCACGAGTTTTTACTTCTATATGTGAACAGCATCAAATATACTTGTATTCTATGTGAATACACTGTTATACCATGAGTTTTTATTTCTATATGTAAACTGCATGGAATATACTTGTATTTAATGTGTATACACTGTTATACCACGAGTTTTTACTTCTATATGTAAACTGCTAGGAATATACTTGAATTCAATGTGAATACACTGTTATACCATGTGTTTTTACTTCTATATGTAAACTGCATGGAATATACTTGAATTCAATGTGAAAACACTGTTATACCATTAGTTTTTACTTCTATATGTAAACTGCATGGAATATACTTGAATTCAATGTGAGTACACTGTTATACCATGAGTTTCTACTTCTATATGTAAACAGCATCAAATATACTTGTATTCAATGTGAATACACTGTTATACCATGAGTTTTTACTTCTATATGTAAACTGCATGGAATATACTTGAATTCAATGTGAATACACTGTTATACCATGAGTTTCTACTTCTATATGTAAACAGCATCAAATATACTTGTATTCAATGTGAATACACTGTTATACCATGAGTTTTTACTTCTATATTTAAACTGCATGGAATATACTTGAATTCAATGTGAATACACTGTTATACCATGAGTTTTTACTTCTATATGTAAACTGCATGGAATATACTTGAATTCAATGTGAATACACTGTTATACCATGAGTTTCTACTTCTATATGTAAACAGCATCAAATATACTTCTATTCAATGTGAATACACTGTTATACTATGAGTTTCTACTTCTATATGTAAACAGCATCAAATATACTTGTATTCAATGTGAAAACACTGTTATACCATGAGTTTCTACTTCTATATGTAAACAACATCAAATATACTTGTATTCAATGTGAATACACTGTTATACCATGAGTTTTTACTTCTATATGTAAACAGCATCAAATATACTTGTATTCAATGTGAATACACTGTTATACCATGAGTTTTTACTTCTATATGTAAACAGCATCAAATATACTTTTATTCAATGTTAATACACTGTTATACCTTGAGTTTCTACTTCTAAATGTAAACAGCATCAACTATACTTGTATTCAATGTGAATACACTGTTATACCACGAGTTTTTACTTCTATATGTAAACAGCATCAAATATACTTGTATTCAATGTTAATACACTGTTATACCATGAGTTTCTACTTCTAAATGTAAACAGCATCAACTATACTTGTATTCAATGTGAATACACTGTTATACCACGAGTTTTTACTTCTATATGTGAACAGCATCAAATATACTTGTATTCTATGTGAATACACTGTTATACCATGAGTTTTTACTTCTATATGTAAACTGCATGGAATATACTTGTATTTAATGTGTATACACTGTTATACCATGAGTTTTTACTTCTATATGTAAACTGCTAGGAATATACTTGAATTCAATGTGAATACACTGTTATACCATGTGTTTTTACTTCTATATGTAAACTGCATGGAATATACTTGAATTCAATGTGAAAACACTGTTATACCATGAGTTTTTACTTCTATATGTAAACTGCATGGAATATACTTGAATTCAATGTGAATACACTGTTATACCATGAGTTTCTACTTCTATATGTAAACAGCATCAAATATACTTGTATTCAATGTGAATACACTGTTATACCATGAGTTTTTACTTCTATATGTAAACTGCATGGAATATACTTGAATTCAATGTGAATACACTGTTATACCATGAGTTTCTACTTCTATATGTAAACAGCATCAAATATACTTGTATTCAATGTGAATACACTGTTATACCATGAGTTTTTACTTCTATATTTAAACTGCATGGAATATACTTGAATTCAATGTGAATACACTGTTATACCATGAGTTTTTACTTCTATATGTAAACTGCATGGAATATACTTGAATTCAATGTGAATACACTGTTATACCATGAGTTTATACTTCTATATGTAAACAGCATCAAATATACTTGTATTCAATGTGAATACACTGTTATACCATGAGTTTCTACTTCTATATGTAAACAGCATCAATTATACTTGTATTCAATGTGAATACACTGTTATACCATGAGTTTCTACTTCTATATGTAAACTGCATCAAATATACTTGTATTCAATGTGAATACATGTTATACCATGAGTTTTTACTTCTATATGTAAACTGCATGGAATATACTTGAATTCAATGTGAATACACTGTTATACCATGAGTTTCTACTTCTATATGTAAACAGCATCAAATATACTTGTATTCAATGTGAATACACTGTTATACCATGAGTTTCTACTTCTATATGTAAACAGCATCAATTATACTTGTATTCAATGTGAATACACTGTTATACCATGAGTTTCTACTTCTATATGTAAACAGCATCAATTATACTTGTATTCAATGTGAATACACTGTTATACCATGAGTTTTTACTTCTATATGTAAACTGCATCAAATATACTTGTATTCAATGTGAATACACTGTTATACCATGAGTTTTTACTTCTATATGTAAACTGCATGGAATATACTTGAATTCAATGTGAATTCACTGTTATACCATGAGTTTTTACTTCTATATGTAAACAGCATCAAATATACTTGTATTCAATGTTTATACACTGTTATACCATGAGTTTTTACTTCTATATGTAAACTGCATCAAATATACTTGTATTCAATGGGAATACACTGTTATTCCAGGAGTTTTTACTTCTATATGAAAACTGCATGGAATATACTTGTATTCTATGTGAATACACTGTTATACCATGAGTTTTTACTTCTATATATAAACTGCATGGAATATACTTGTATACAATGTGAATACACTGTTATACCATGAGTTTTTATTTCTATATGTAAACAGCATCAAATATTGAAACAATTGGGGTGATGTTGATGTTTATTTAAATTTGACACCAATTACATTTCAAAACACAGCGGCAAAAACAAAAGGGAAAAGATAACAGACGGAGGGAGGAAGACTGACTCACTGACTCCTCGCTGGTCGACTGGTGACTCCTCCCCTGCTGGTGAAGTTTGTCCGTCTTTTATACGGCAACGCAGAGTGTCGAATTTAATGTCAAACGAGGTCAGGCGTGTTCAAAAATATAAGGTCGGCGGAAGAAGGCTGTTTTTACCGTTAGAGTAATAAAAGTAGAAAGTCGGTCATTCGGGGCAACAAATTTGGGGTCAAAACAGGGCAATAAAAAGCAACGCGTTAAATTTTACCGTTTAAATTTTGATTTGGATGGCGGATCCTTACATGGGTCCCCGTCAAAATAGATTGCGTCTCGCAATCTCTTTTCTCAACATAGTAAAACATGCAGTTCAAGAGAAGAAAAAGTAAGCCAGGAATATTCGAGGAGTTTTATCGCGTTGGTAGCTTTCTCAGATGGAATGAGACATTGTTTTTATTTGGAACGAAATACAGCGAAGGAGAAAAGATACAGCATTAAACGAGTAGTGACGCGGACGTCTGGGAGCGCGGAGCTCAGTGTGGCGTGTTCCGTTGAAGGAAATACGTACGCCTTTGAGCACGGAGCTCGATAAAAAAATAATCTGAAGTAAAGTGTCTAAGCCTAGACGGTTTTTTGAAATCAGATTTTACAACAGCAAAACAAAGAATATGAAGAAAGAGTGGTGACGCAGACGTCTACGAGCGCGGAGCTCAGTGTGGCGCATTCCGTCGAAGGAATTTTTACGCCTTCGAGCGCGGAGCTCGATAAAACAAATCTGAAGCCAAAGTGTCTAAGCCTAGACAGTCTTTACGAATCAGATTAAAAACAGCAAAATAATGAATATGAAAAAAATGAGTAGTGACGCCGACGTTTGGGAGCGCGGAGCTCAATGTGGCGTGTTCCGTCGAAGGAAATATTTAACGCCCTCGAGCCCGGAGCCCGGTACAGATACAATTGCCTCTGCAAGAGGTGTGCCTAAACCTAGAACACAGCTTCGCAAACAGATGTGTCAATAAGAGAAGAAGCGAGATTATAACCTCAATAAAACTTCAGCTGTTCCAAAATAAAAAAAAAGATAAAGAATGGTTTGCATGAGAATGTCCTCTTTGGTTAAGTGGAGGTATAGAGGGGGGAATAGAAGTGAAGTTGATTTTCTTTTGCCGTAGTTTATATAAATCTAGAGGTGTCAAATTCAAAGGGGAACTAGTTTTAGGTGGAAAAACTATGTAAGAGAAGGGGGGTCTAAGATAGTTAGGAAATAAATTGGATCGGTCTCGAATTGTAATGTTGAATTTCCAATGTCGGTTTGGGTGGGTCTTCGCGTGGTCTAGGTGATGAGGGCTTAGGCGGCTAGGCAGACAAGCACGCACCGTCTTTGCGCAAAAAGCAACGGCTCTTTCGTGCAACCTCTGCTTCGTTTCTTAATTTTGGCCGTTGGCCGTGGGCGGTCAGAGACTCTGAAGGTTTCGGCTTGGTGTACGGCGTTTGAAGCGCGTTGATCGTCGCCTGGCGTCAAGTGGGCATCGTGTAGGATCGATTGTAAGAGCTCCAACTAGTTCAGATGTTTCAGCCCGGGTTGGTCTTCGTGGTCACCAAGGTGGTCGGAAGTCACAACGATTTTTGGTTCCTTTTTTTTCTCACTTTTCGACATGGTAACAGCTGCGTTTTCGCAAGTTGGTTCAGGAAAAGGGATGGCAAAAATGCAACTTACAGTCGTTTGATGTTCCAACACTGATGGTCGTATGACAGATTCATCCGCGAATATGCTGTTTCCATTTTGGTGATTTTCCTTGTCTTGGTGTTTTTCCGGGTGGGAAGAGGCTTTCTCAATGGTGACTCGGCTTGCGACAATAGCAGCCGAAAAAACAGGTCGAGATATTTTAATTTTCAGTGTTTTACTTACAAATTTTTTTAGTTTCTTGAATTTCTCCAACCACAATGCCTTTATTTTCTTCTTTAAAGGTTTTTCTTTGATGTCGGTGACAGAATATTTGTCTTCAATTTGTGCCATCATCGGCGAAGAACTGCTGTAGTAGAGTTTTTGGTAACGCGTCCGCAACGGCCAAGACTTCGGTCGGCGGGTTCGTCCTCGCTGCCACCAGATGAAACAATTGGGGTGATGATGTTTATTTAAATTTGACACCAATTACATTTCAAAACACAGCGGCAAAAACAAAAGGGAAAAAATAACAGACGGAGGGAGGAAGACTGACTCACTGACTCCTCGCTGGTCGACTGGTGACTCCTCCCCTGCTGGTGAAGTTTGTCCGTCTTTTATACGGCAACGCAGAGTGTCGAATTTAATGTCAAACGAGGTCAGGGGTGTTCAAAAATATAAGGTCGGCGGAAGAAGGCTGACTTTACCGTTAGAGTAATAAAAGTAGCAAGTCGGTCACTCGGGGCAACAAATTTGGGGTCAAAACAGGGCAATAAAAAGCAACGCGTTAAATTTTACCGTTTAAATTTTGATTTGGATGGTCGATCCTTACAATATACTTGTATTCAATGTGAATACACTGTTATACCACGAGTTTTTACTTCTATATATAAACTGCATCAACTCTACTTGTATTCAATGTGAATACACTGTTATACCATAAGTTTTTACTTCTATATGTAAACTGCATGGAATATATTTGTATTCAATGTGTATACACTGTTATACCATGAGTTTTTACTTCTATATGTAAACTGCATGGAATATACTTGAATTCAATGTGAATACACTGTTATACCATGAGTTTTTACTTCTATATCTAAACTGCATGGAATATACTTGAATTCAATGTGAATACACTGTTATACCATGAGATTTTAGTTCTATATGTAAACTGCATGGAATATACTTGTATTCAATGTGAATACACTGTTATACCATGAGTTTTTACTTCTATATGTAAACAGCATGGAATATACTTGTATTCAATGTGAATACACTGTTATACCATGATTTTTTACTTCTATATGTAAACTGCATGGAATATACTTGTATTCAATGTGAATACACTGTAATACCATGAGTTTTTACTTCTATATGTAAACAGCATCAATTATACTTGTATTCAATGTGAATACACTGTTATACACTGAGTTTTTACTTCTATATGTAAACTGCATAGAATATACTTGAATTCAATGTGAATACACTGTAATACCATGAGTTTTTACTTCTATATGTAAACTGCATGGAATATACTTGTATTCAATGTGAATACACTGTTATACCATGAGTTTTTACTTCTATATGTAAACAGCATCAAATATACATGTATTCAATATGAATACACTGTTATACCATGAGTTTTTACTTCTATATGTAAACAGCATCAAAAATAATTATATTCAATGTGAATACACTGTTATACCATGAGTATTTACTTCTATATAAAAACAGCATCAAATATACTTGTATTCAATGTGAATACACTGTTATACCATGAGTTTTTACTTCTATATGTAAACAGCATCAAATATATTTTTATTCAATGTGAATACACTGTTATACCATGAATTTTTACTTCTATATGTAAACTGCATGGAATATACTTGTATTCAATGTGAATACACTGTTATACCATGAGTTTTTACTTCTATATGTATACTGCATCAAATATACTTGTATTCAATGTGAATACACTGTTATACCATGAGTTTTTACTTCTATAGTTATACTGCTTCAAATATACTTGTATTCAATGTGAATACACTGTTATACCATGAGTTTTTACTTCTATATGAATACTGCATCAAATATACTTGTATTCAATGTGAATACTCTGTTATACCATAAGTTTTTACTTCTATATGTAAACAGCATCAAATATACTTGAATTCAATGTGAAGACACTGTTATACCATGAGTTTTTACTTCTAAATGTAAACAGCATCAAATATACTTGTATTATGTGAATACACTGTTATACCATGTGTTTTTACTTCTATATGTAAACAGCATCAAATATAATTGTATTCAATGTGAATACACTGTTATACCATGAGTTTTTACTTCTATATGTAAACAGCATCAAATATACTTGTATTCAATGTGAATACACTGCTATACCATGAATTTTTACTTCTATATGTAAACTGCATGGAATATACTTGTATTAATGTAAAAAAATTTTTTTTCCATGAATTTGTAACTTCTATATGTAAATTGCATGGAATATAATTGTATTCAATGTGAATACACTGTTATACCATGAGTTTTTACTTCGATATGTAAACTGCATGGAATATACTTGTATTCAATGTGAATACACTGTTATACCATGAGTTTTTACTTCTATATGTAAACAGCATGGAATATACTTGTATTCAAAGTGAATACACTGTTATACCATCAGTTTCTACTTCTATATGTAAACAGCATCAAATATACTTGTATTCAATGAGAATACACTGTTATACCCTGAGTTTTTACTTCAATATATAAACTGCATGGAATATATTTGTATTCAATGTGTATACACTGTTATACCATGAGTTTTTACTTCTATATGTAAACAGCATCAAAAATACTTGTATTCAATGTGAATACACTGTTATACCATAAATTTTTTCTTCTATATGTAAACTGCATGGAATATACTTGTATTCAATGTGAATACACTGTTATACCATGAGTTTTTACTTCTATATGTATACTGCATCAAATATACTTGTATTCAATGTGAGTACACTGTTATACCATGAGTTTCTACTTCTATATGTAAACAGGATCAAATATACTTGTATTCAATGTGAATACACTGGTATACCATGAGTTTTTACTTCTATATGTAAACTGCATCAAATATACTTGTATTCAATGTGAATACACTGTTATACCATGAGTTTTACTTCTATATGTAAACAGCATCAAATATACTTGTATTCAATGTGAATACACTGTTATACCATGAGTTTTTACTTCTGTATGTAAACTGCATGGAATATACTTGTATTCAATGTGAATACACTGTTATACCATGAGTTTTTACTTCTATATGTATACTGCATCAAATATACTTGTATTCAATGTAAATACACTGTTATACCATGAGTTTTTACTTCTATAGTTATACTGTTTCAAATATACTTGTATTCAATGTGAATACACTGTTATACCATGAGTTTTTACTTCTATATGAATACTGCATCAAATATACTTGTATTCAATGTGAATACACTGTTATACCATAAGTTTTTACTTCTATATGTAAACAGCATCAAATATACTTGAATTCAATGTGAATACACTGTTATACCATGAGTTTTTTCTTCTATATGTAAACAGCATCAAATATACTTGTATTATGTGAATACACTGTTTTACCATGTGTTTTTACTTCTATATGTAAACAGCATCAAAAACACTTATATTCAATGTGAATACACCGTTATACCAAGAGTATTTTCTTCTATATGTAAATTGCATGGAATATACTTGTATTCAATGTGAATACACTGTTATATCATGAGTTTTTACTTCGATATGTAAACTGCATGGAATATACTTGTATTCAATGTGAATACACTGTTATACCATGAGTTTTTACTTCTATATGTAAACTACATGAAATATAATTGTATTCAATGTGAATACGCTGTTATACCATGAGTTTTTACTTCTATATGTATACTGCATCAAATATACTTGTATTCAATGTGAATACACTGTTATACCATGAGTTTTTACTTCTATATGTAAACTGCATGGAACATACTTGTATTCAATGTGAATACACTGTTATACCATGAGTTTTTACTTCTATATGTAAACTGCATGGAATATACTTGTATTCAATGTAAATACACTGTTATACCATGAGTTTTTACTTCTATATGTATACTGCATCAAATATACTTGTATTCAATGTGAATACGCCGTTATACTATGAGTTTTTACTTCTATATGTAAACTGCATGGAATATACTTGTATTCAATGTGAATACACTGTTATATCATGAGTTTTTACTTCTATATGTAAACTGCAAGGAATATACTTGTATTCAATGTGAATACACTGTTATACCATGAGTTTTTACTTCTATATGTAAACTGCATGGAATATACTTGTATTCAATGTGAATACACTGTTATACCATGAGTTTTTACTTCTATATGTAAACTGCATGGAATATACTTGTATTCAATGTGAATACACTGTTATATCATGAGTTTTTACTTCTATATGTAAACTGCATGGAATATACTTGTATTCAATGTGAATACACTGTTATACCATGAGTTTTTACTTCTATATGTAAACAGCATCAAATATACATGTATTCAATATGAATACACTGTTATACCATGAGTTTTTACTTCTATATGTAAACAGCATCAAAAATACTTGTATTCAATGTGAATACACTGTTATACCATGAGTTTTTACTTCTATATGTAAACAGCATCAAATATACTTGTATTCAATGTGAATACACTGTTATACCATGAGTTTTTACTTCTATATGTGGGGAACGACTCCAACTAATAACACCTGTAATCAGGAAAGGGCTTCCCCTTACTTTGCCTTGCTCAGCCCATCTTTCCCTTTCTTGCTTGGTTCCAATTTTTTGCCTTTTGGGCAGTCGAGTTTTTGCACGCTTCGCGGTAAGCCACCGCACTTGTCAACTGCAGTGAAGATTAGTGAAACGGCAAATACAAAATTAAAACACAGTTTAAATCTCCCTTGTCCTAAATTCGCCGGTAAATTAAGTGCCGGACATTTTGGTGCATCGACCTTGCATTCGAATTCTGTAACCTTAAAAAAAAAAAAAAAAACTCAAAACTCCGGTGTACATTACGGTGCATCCAGTTCAATCTCGGGAAAAATCCATTTCGTTTCCCTTGGCTGTTAGTAAAGCACGTGGTTGACATTGTCCGTAACGCGTTCGGCGTCACCATCCCCAGGTAGTTATCTCTTAAAATCGGTCCCATCCGACAAAATACCAAAGTTAGCAATCTGAAAATTTACTCTTCCGCCCAATTTAAACCCACGTGGAAAGTTTCCGTTGGCAGTAAATATTTTTGTTTTCATCAATTTTTGGTTTCTCTTTCTCTGTCCATCTCATTGCATTTGAAATTTGGGTCGCAACGTCAATCCTTTCACGTTTTTCCCCTTTGATTGTCCAACAACACGCTAGGGTAAAGTTGTGCTCCAGTTTAATTTTTTTTCATTTTTTCCCCCTTTTTTTTTTTTTTTTTTTTCCCCCCCCCCTCCCTTGCGTCCCCCCCCCCTCCCAAACTCCCCCGCCGACAAAACAGCCCGTTCAGCCGGGCAATTCGGGCAGCCCAGCACGAAGAAAGGCGCCAAAAACAAAGACTTGAATGGCAACAGCAAACCAGAGCTACAAGAAATCGTGCCGTAGAAAATCAAGACCGGTCAGAACAAATTCTTGACGTCATTTCTGAAGCTCATAGACACTTCGATGACATTGGAGTACAAAGAGGCATCCAGCTGCTGCCACAACGTCAAGTCATTCAAGTCGCTCGTCCCGAAAAAGACGAGAATCACCAAGGAGAAGACGACAACGCGGTCGCCGAAGCTCATAGACATCTTCCTACACTCCAAGCTCAAGAAGAACAATTCATTTTGCAAATCGAGTTAGACCCTTCAGATTTACTCGACGATCAAGAAGTCAACTCCGACTAACACAGTTTTTTTTTTTTTTTTTTTCTTCTCCCTTTTTTCAAAAACTTTAAGAGTAGTCCTAATTTGCTTAGTCCTAGGCCTTTTTGAAAAAAAAAGCTGGTTGGTCTGGCATTTGGTTGGTCTCTCACCCGCATTGTGATTCTCTCTGACTTATTGGTGTCGTAAAAATGGCCGAAGCTAGGACCCTCAGCCGCAATGCTGATATTCAGACTGACGAAACGGACGAGTTTCCGCCATTGTTTCTAGATCGCGCTAACAAACAAATCCGAACCAATGTAAAAACCCAACATACAAGATTAATCAACAGAATAGAAAGACACATGGCTGAACTAGGTAGTCTGACCGAGCTGAATTTTATGAGAAGAAATCTAGCCAACCAACTTGAAGAATGTATTAGGGCTCACAATATCTTTCAGTCTTCCCCAACCCAAAGACAAAACCCGGAACATGAGTGGGTCGCCAAGTTGGAGCAAGTCACCACGGAATGTTACGGGCGAATCGACAACTATATCAGAACGGCACCAAGAGCTCCCTCAACTTCTTAATCAATTCAAAGTACAATCACCTCGTTCAGTTTGCCATCTCATTTATTCAAGTCCAATGAGAGAACACATTTCTCAGATTCTCATAAAAGCAACAGTGTCCACAGTACATCATCCAGACAAAAAACCACGCACGATTTATCCCGTGAGTTGGCGGAGGAAAAAATAGCTCGCCAAAACCTTCAGATTGAGCTACAACGTCTCCAATCCAATATAGCACAGATCAACCAACAATACGCCAATGAAGCGGCAATCAGGACTCAAACGATCAATGAAATCGCCGAAGACAATCGAAAGTTAGCAGCATGGCTCAAAGAACGCAACGAGGCCCTAGCCCTAGAGCAGCAGCAGCGGCAGGATTTGGAAACGGGTTTAAAAGGAGATATAAGAAATCGACAGCGTCTTCTTGAAGACGAAAAGGTGTCCCGTCAGACAGCAAAAAATCATTTCAAACGAGAATTGGAGGCTCGCATCGGAGAACTCGCTACAGCTTTCGACAAAAAATTAGCTTTGTACACGTCAAATAGTTTGGTAAACACGGCCGAACAAAATAATAAAGAAACCGGTGCCAAACCAAAGCAGCAGACATTCCGTACGATGGAACGAGTAGATGAAGAGCATGGCGAGAACAAACAAGAATTTATCGATTCACAAAAATGGTCAGTCAACCAGACATGCGAGACGTCCGTCAACAGCAAAAATTTGTTTTCTGTCTTTCGCCTACCAAAACTGGATCTACAACCCTTTGACGGCGATTCAAAGAAATGGGCCGATTTCATTGCGATCTATAGAGATCTTGTCCACCAAAATTCATCTATCTCAACGACCCAGAATATGGCAATATTGAAGCAGTGCTTAACTCAAGATATTCGAGATGGTCTCGGAGATTCTTTAAGCAGTCCAGCTTTGTATGAAAAAGCACTTCGGGAACTAGAAGAAACTTATGGTCACCCGCAACTGGTTTCAAGATCTTACATTCAATCACTCATCAATTTGCCGAAATTGAATATGAACGACTATAAATCATTGTTAAAAGCCTCGCAAAACATCAACGGGTCCGTTGCTTCACTCAAGAGCGGCGGCTATGAAAAAGAACTTTATTCCGTGACACTTATGGAGCTAGTTCACTCGAAGATGCCTCTTGACATCCAAAGTAGGTGGGGAAAAAGATAAGTAAGAATCATCCTCGTTGTTTAAACCTGCAAGATTTTGTTGACTGGCTGCATGCGGTAGTAAAAGGTGAGATGATGGCCAAGCACTGTCAAATCAAGATCGAAAGAGACCAGCATCAACAAAGACCAAAAACGGGCCGGCAAAAAGATCCAGGCGTTCGATTCCCCCCCAAAATAAACACCATTTTACCGCCTCAGCAGCAAGACAGTCAAGAATATAAATCAAAAGAAAAAGATCAAGCAGAAGTCCAAACGAAAAAGTTAATTTGTCTTCTTTGCAAACAAGATCATCGTCTCGCCCAGTGCCCAAAGTTCAGCACAAAATCCCTAGAAGAGAGAGCGCAATTCATCAAAAGTTCCGGGTGTTGCATTAAATGTTTAAGCAAAGGTCACATGGTCAAAGAATGTACAAGTAAGAAAAAATGTAAAAACTGTACAAAAAAAAAGTAAGACTGTGAATTCCGCCATCATTCTTTGATGCACGGCGCCCCACGCATTTCTTGGAGAAATCAAGAATCGGAAAAAGCTCCACCTCAAACGGAGAAATCCCCTCTTCACAAAAAAGAAGAAAAGAAATTAGTAGCCACCCACTTCGTAGATGGGGCTCAAATAACTACTTTATTGCAAGTGGTGCCCGTGACGGTCGAACATAATGGAAATAAATTCGACACCTTCGCTCTCCTGGATCCCGGAAATGAAGCTTCCCTCATCCTTCAAAATTTAGCCGTCCAGTTAAAAATAGATGGACCGACTGAAATCGCTCGACTTGGAACCTTTCACGGCGTCGATCCCGAAATCAAAACAACAAGAGTTACCTTCAATATTTTCCCAAGAGATCAGAGTCGTACCTTCACAGTAAAAAATGCATACGCTGTCCCGAAGTTGGAAGTTACGAGCCGGAAAATCAATTGGCCAGCTCTTAAACACCAGTGGAAACATTTGAACGACTTGGACTTCCCTTTCATTGATTCCAATAAGGTATCCGTGCTTCTTGGAAGTGACGTCATGCGAGTCCACGATGTGTTGGACGTCCGGATACCTCCGGAGGGAATAGAAGCTCCTGATGGAATACGGACCCATTTTGGTTGGTGCCTAACTGGCCCAGTGCCAACCTCGATGTTGCAACCACATGACAAGTCGCCCCCGAAAATCTTTCTTGGGTACAAACATCTTGTGTCTCAAAAACTAGAAGATGCTGTCACACAGTTCTGGCTCACGGAATCTTTCGGTGTCAACTCTCCCGCACACCCGCCAATGAGCCATGAAGACAAAAAGGCCCTGAGCATCTTAAACAAAACAATTTGCCATACTGGCGAGCGGTATGAGGTGGCGCTCATGCTGCGAAATGAAACCCTAAATTTACCCAGCAATCGAGAAGTAGCACTACGACATCTTCATTCTCTTGAGCGACGTTTCGAAAAGGATGCGATCTTCGCAAAAAATTACGCTCGAGTCGTAGAAGAATACATCTCCCTGGGCTACGCCATCCCGGCGCCATCAACTCCTGTTCCACACGGCCAAGAATGGATATTGCCGCATCATGGTGTACGAACGGCCGCAAAACCCGGCAAAGTTCGCGTAGTATTCAATCCTTCCACAAAACATCGCGGAATGTCCCTGAATGACCAATTATTCAAAGGTCCGGATCTTTTAACTGGTTTAATAGGAGTTATCTTGCGTTTTCGGATGCTGCCGGTCCCAATCTCAGGTGACATAGAAAAAATGTATCACCAAGTTCAAGTGCCGAAACACCAGCAGTCGCTACTCAAATTCTTATGGAGGACACCCGGCAGCAAAGACACACCAACAACTTATCAAATGACGGTCCACACTTTTGGGGCAGTCTCTTCTCCAACTACTTGCATTTTCGCGCTCAGACGTACGGCCGAAGATTTTGGCCACTTCTACCCCAACGTCGTAAACAAGGTACTAAGCAACATCTATGTTGATAATTATTTGGACTGCACCGAAACCGAAGAAGAGGCCATCACACTTCGTCAAGAAGTATCCGCGTTATTGAAACTGGGCGGATTTAACATGGTTCAGTGGTTGTCGTCGTCACGCTCTGTGTTGGCCACTGTCGACAAAAATGATTTGTCGCGCTCATTGGATTTAGACGCCGACCGACTTCCTATCGAGCGTACGCTTGGTATGTTGTGGGATTGTCAAGCTGACATTTTTATTTTTAAAACTTCCACCAGGACCGCCATAAAAACAAAACGAGAAGTCTTGCAAGAAATTTCCTCAATTTATGACCCAATGGGCTTTCTTTCCCCGGTGATAATGGTTGCGAAAATTCTTATGCAAGATGTTTGGCGCGCCGGAATTAATTGGGACGACACACTGCCACCAAATCTGCTATCTGTTTGGAAGGCGTGGGCAACGGAGCTCGAATTCATCGCAAGACTCAAGATACCCCGCTGTTTTCGAAAACATCGGAAGCCGCTAGAATACGAGTTACACGTATTTACCGACGCCTCAGAAGCTGGGTTTGGCGCATGCATATATATACGGGCTAAATACTCCGAGGAGAATTTCGCTTTGAATTTATTCCTCGCAAAGGCGCGAGTTGCTCCTCTACGGCAATTGTCCATCCCTCGCTTGGAGCTGCAAGCAGCCGTCCTCGGTGCCAGATTGTGCTCTACTGCCGTAAAAGAACTCGGACCGATTGCTTCCAACGTAATCTACTGGTGCGACTCCCAGACTGTCCTCCAGTGGATCTATTCGACTAAGTGTAAATATCACGCATTTGTCGCCCATCGCATCACGGAGATCGCCGACACCAGCAAATCAAGTCAATGGCGTCATATACCCGGCAACCTCAATCCAGCTGACGACTGTTCAAGAGGAATTCCGGCAACCCACCTGACGACTCAGCACCGATGGTTGCGCGGACCCGATTTTCTCACAATGCCGGAAGCGAATTGGCCGTCGCCCATCTTCATCGATGAGCCGTCTCCCGATGACGTAGAAGTGGTGCCTGAAAAATATGTTGGCTCGTTCCTCATCAAAACACCTCATCCAATTTACACTCTCATTCAAAATTCATCAAACATCATCACCATCAAAAGAATAGCAGCTTGGCTGCTCCGGTTCCTGACCAACTTCAATCTATCAAGCAAAAATCTCCCACGAATAGGACAAAGCTGGCTTATTCCGGCCGATATCCGTGAAGCCACCAATTTAATCATCAAGGTGGATCAAGCTCACCATTTGCAGATGGAGCTTGATTGTGTCAAAAGGAGAAAACCGGTACCAGCCACATCTAAGTTGGCATCGCTTAGTCCTACGTTAGACACTTGCGGAGTCATGCGCGTTGGCGGGAGGCTGCAACATGCTTCTATTTCAGAATTCGCCAAGCATCCTATCATCTTGGATCCCACCAGTCAACTCTCCACCATGTTGATACGGGAAGTGCATGAGCGGCTAAAACATGCATCAACTGAATTCACGCTTTACGACTTACGACAGCAATATCATGTTCTACGGCCTCGCGCATCCATTCGCCGCATTATACGCGATTGTTTCACGTGCAAATTGCGCAATAGCAAACCGGATCCTCCCTTGATGGGTCCTTTTCCTGCCACCCGGCTTCAATCACACTTACTTCATTTTCTAACGTTGGAATAGACTTTTTCGGACCTTTTCCCCTAACCATTTTTCGCCGAAAGGTGAAGCGCTATGGCGTTATTTTTACGTGCCTCGATTGTCGTGCAGTACACCTCGACATAACCCACTCGATGGATTTGGATTCCTTCATGATGGCGTTCACCCGGTTCGTCGATCTACGAGGCCTGCCACGGATTTGCTATAGCGATAATGGCGCGAATTTAGTCGCCGGAGAACACGAGATTGCCGTTGCACTCGCCGGTTGGAATCGGGAAATACTAGCCAACAAGATGGCCAATCAAGACGTCGAATGGCGATTCAGCCCGCCGGCATCTCCACACTTCGGCGGGAGCTGGGAGCGTCTCATCCAGTCAGCCAAACGCGCACTTCGTAGCGTCCTCCTCACCGCAATGTCAGGTGTCACCGCACTACTGAACGCCAGACCATTGACGCATGTCAGCTTCGATCCGCACGACCCACAACCCCTCACTCCTAACCATTTCCTGACAGGACGGGCCAATCCGGGTTTTCATGCCGATAACGCTGACGAATTTGGTGGTCTAACTAAAAAGCGGTGGTTAGAGTCTCAAGCTCTCATCACCCACTTTTGGAACAGATGGCTGAAAGAGTACGTTCCGGACTTAATCGAACGACGCAAGTGGCTGCGCCCGCGAAGAAATCTAGCCGTCGACGACATTGTTCTTGTCGTGATGCCCAACATGAAGCGGGGAGAGTGGCCCATTGGCCGCATTATTCGCGTTATTCCTGGTCAGGACGGAGTCGTACGATCAGCTGAAGTAAAAGTCATCCGAGTCAGTCCCGGAAGAAAAGGCTGCAAGGATCCATCTCGTCTACGAACCAAAACATCAATTTTTGTGTGGTCCGCACACAAACTGTGTCTGTTGGAAGCCGATGGCGAAGAAGATGTTTCCAGTTTTGGAAACAGGGCCGGCTGTGTGGGGAACGACTCCAACTAATAACACCTGTAATCAAGAAAGGGCTTCCCCTTACTTTGCCTTGCTCAGCCCATCTTTCCCTTTCTTGCTTGGTGCCTATTTTTTGCCTTTTGGGCAGTCGAGTTTTTGCACGCTTCGCGGAAAGCCACCGCACTTGGCAACTGCAGTGAAGATTAGTGAAACGGCAAATACAAAATTAAAACACAGTTTAAATCTCCCTTGTCCTAAATTCGCCGGTAAATTAGGTGCCGGACACTATATGTAAACTGCATGGGATATACTTGTATTCAATGTGAATACACTGTTATACCATGAGTTTTTACTTCTATATGTAAACTGCATGGAATATACTTGTATTCAATGTGAATACACTGTTATACCATGAGTTTTTACTTCTATATGTATACTTCATCAAATATACTTGTATTCAATGTGAGTACACTGTTATACCATGAATTTCTACTTCTATATGTAAACAGGATCAAATATACTTGTATTCAATGTGAATACACTGTTATACCATGAGTTTTTACTTCTATATGTAAACTGCATCAAATATACTTGTATTCAATGTGAATACACTGTTATACCATGAGTTTTACTTCTATATGTAAAATGCATCAAATATACTTGTATTCAATGTGAATACACTGTTATACCATGAGTTTTTACTTCTGTATGTAAACTGCATGGAATATACTTGTATTCAATGTGAATACACTGTTATACCATGAGTTTTTACTTCTATATGTAAACTGCATGATATATACTTGTATTCAATGTGAATACGCTGTTATACCATAAGTTTTTACTTCTATATGTATACTGCATCAAATATACTTGTATTTAATGTGAATACACTGTTATACCATGATTGTTTACTTCTATATGTAAACTGCATGGAATATACTTGTATTCAATGTCAGTACACTGTTATACCATGAGTTTCTACTTCTATATGTAAACAGGATCAAATATACTTGTATTCAATGTAAATACACTGTTATACCATAAGTTTTTACTTCTATATGTAAACTGCATCAAATATACTTGTATTCAATGTGAATACACTGTTATACCATGAGTTTTTACTTCTGTATGTAAAATGCATGGAAATACTAGTATTCAATGTGAATACACTGTTATACCATGAGTTTTACTTCTATATGTAAATAGCATCAAATATACTAGTATTCAATGTGAATACACTGTTATTCCATGAGTTTTTACTTCTGTATGTAAACTGCATGGAATATACTTGTATTCAATGTGAATACACTGTTATACCATGAGTTTTTTATTTCTATATGTAAACCGCATGGAATATACTTGTATTCGATGTGAATACGCTGTTTTACCATGAGTTTTTACTTCTATATGTATACTGCATCAAATATACTTGTATTCAATGTGAATACACTGTTATACCACGAGTTTTTACTTCTATATGAATATAGCATCAAATATACTTGTATTCAATGTGAATACACTGTTATACCATAAGTTTTTACCTCTATATGTAAACAGCATCAAAAATACTTGTATTCAATGTGAATACACTGTTATACCATGAGTTTTAACTTCTATATGTAAACAGCATCAAATATACTTGTATTCAATGTGAATACACTGTTATACCATGAGTTTTTACTTCTATATGTAAACTGCATGGAATATACTTGTATTCAATGTGAATACACTGTTATATCATGAGTTTTTACTTCTATATGTAAACTGCAAGGAATATACTTGTATTCAATGTGAATACACTGTTATACCATGAGTTTTTACTTCTATATGTAAACTGCATGGAATATACTTGTATTCAATGTGAAAACACTGTTATACCATGACTTTTTACTTCTATATGTATACTGCATGGAGTATACTTGAATTCAATGTGAATACACTGTTATACCATGAGTTTTTACTTCTATATGTAAACTGCATCAAATATATTTGTATTCAATTTGAATACACTGTTATACCATGAGTTTTTATTTCTATATGTAAACTGCATGGAATATACTTGTATTCAATGTGTATACACTGTTATACCATAAGTTTTTACTTCTATATGTAAACTGCATGGAATATACTTGTATTCAATGTGAATACACTGTTATACCATGAGTTTTTACTTCTATATGAAAACAGCATCAAATATACTTGTATTCAATGTGAATACACTGTTATACCATGAGTTTTTACTTCTATATGTAAACTGCATGGAATATACTTGTATTCAATGTGTATACACTTTTATACAATAAGTTTTTACTTCTATATGTAAACTGCATGGAATATACTTGAATTCAATGTGAATACACTGTTATACCATGAGTTTTTACTTCTATATGTAAACTGCATGGAATATACTTGTATTCAAGGTGAAAAAAATGTTATACCATGAGTTTTTACCTCTATATGTAAACAGCATGGAATATACTTGCATTCAATGTGAATACACTGTTATACCATGAGTTTTTACTTCTATATGTAAACAGCATCAAATATACTTGTATTCAATGTGAATACACTGTTATACCATGAGTTTTTACTTCTATATGTAAACTACATGGAATATACTTGTATTCAATGTGTATACACTGTCATACAATAATTTTTTACTTCTATATGTAAACTGCATGGAATATACTTGTATTCAATGTGAATACACTGTTATACAATAAGTTTTTACTTCTATATGTAAACTGCATGGAATATACTTGAATTCAATGTGAATACACTGTTATACCATTAGTTTTTACTTCTATATGTAAACTGCATGGAATATACTTGTATTCAATGTGAATACACTGTTATACCATGAGTTTTTACTTCTATATGTAAACAGCATGGAATATACTTGCATTCAATGTGAATACACTGTTATACCATGAGTTTTTACTTCTATATGTAAACAGCATCAAATATACTTGTATTTAATATGAATACACTTTTATACCATGAGTTTTTACTTTTATATGTAAACTGCATGGAATATACTTGTATTCAATGTGAATACACTGTTATATCATGAGTTTTTACTTCTATATGTAAACTGCAAGGAATATACTTGTATTCAATGTGAATACACTGTTATACCATGAGTTTTTACTTCTATATGTAAACTGCATGGAATATACTTGTATTCAATGTGAATACACTGTTATACCATGAGTTTTTATTTCTATATGTAAACTGCATGGAATATACTTGAATTCAATGTGAATATACTGTTATACCATGAGTTTTTACTTCTATATGTAAACAGCATTAAATATACTTGTATTCAATGTGAATACACTGTGATACCATGAGTTTTTACTTCTATATGTAAACTGCATGGAATATACTTGTATTCAATGTGAATACACTGTTATACCATGAGTTTTTACTTCTATATGTATACTGCATGGAATATACTTGAAATTAATGTGAATAAACTGTTATACCATGAGTTTTTACTTCTATATGTAAACTGCATCAAATATACTTGTATTCAATTTGAATACACTGTTATACCATGAGTTTTTACTTCTATATGTAAACTGCATGGAATATACTTGTATTCAATGTGTATACACTGTTATACAATAAGTTTTTACTTCTTTATGTAAACTGCATGGAATATACTTGTATTCAATGTGAATACACTGTTATTCCATGAGTTTCTACTTCTATATGTAAACAGCATCAAATATACTTGTATTCAATGTGAATACACTGTTATACCATGAGTTTCTACTTCTATATGTTAACAGCATCAAATATACTTGTATTCAATGTGAATACACTGGTATACCATGAGTTTTTACTTTTATATGTAAACTGCATCAAGTATACTTGTATTCAATGTGAATACAGTGTTATACCATGAGTTTTTACTTCTATATGTAAACAGCATCAAATATACTTGTATTCAATGTGAATACACTGTTATACCATGAGTTTTTACTTCTATATGAAAAACTACATGGAATATACTTGTATTCAATGTGTATACATTGTTATACCATGAGTTTTTACTTCTATATGTAAACTGCATGGAATATACTTGAATTCAATGTGAATACACTGTTATACCATGAGTTTTTACTTCTATATGTAAACTGCATCAAATATACTTGTATTCAATTTGAATAAACTGTTATACCATGAGTTTTTACTTCTATATGTAAACTGCATGGAATATACTTGTATTCAATGTGTATACACTGTTATACAATAAGTTTTTACTTCTATATGTAAAATGCATGGAATATACTTGAATTCAATGTGAATACACTGTTATACCATGAGTTTTTATTTCTATATGTAAATTGCATGGAATATACTTGTATTCAATGTGAATACACTGTTATACCATGAGTTTTTACTTCTATATGTAAACAGCATTAAATATACTTGTATTCAATGTGAATACACTGTTATACCATGAGTTTTTACTTCTATATGTAAACTGCATGGAATATACTTGTATTCAATGTGAATACACTGTTATACCATGAGTTTTTACTTCTATATGTAAACTGCATGGAATATACTTGTATTCAATGTGAATACACTGTTATACAATGAGTTTTTACTTCTATATGTAAACTGCATCAAATATACTTGTATTCAATGTGAATACACTGTTATACCATGAGTTTTTACTTCTATATGTAAACTGCATGGAATATACTTGTATTCAATGTGTATACACTGTTATACAATAAGTTTTTACTTCTATATGTAAACTGCATGGAATATACTTGTATTCAATGTGAATACACTGTTATTCCATGAGTTTCTACTTCTATATGTAATAGGGTGTACAGTATAAAATGGACATTTTTTTATTCATTCGGCATTCGAGATTTGGGTTAATAATTGTAAAATAAATAACTTCTTAAAAACTTAGATTTTTAAAATAAAATTATCTTTCCCCACTTGCCAGTATAAATTTTGTGTTTGGTTGAAATTCAATTTTTTTTTAGATATTTTTGGTTAGAAACTGAATTAAAACTAAATAAATTTAAACGGCGCTTGGCCGTTCGTTAGCTACACATATGAGGCACGTTTACTTAAAATTTGAGCCCTCCACCTTTTTTTTATCTTCACGCACAATCAGTTCAAAGAGCGCCAATGTTGTCAGAAAAACCGAAGTCATAATTACTGTGACCGCAAGGGGTCACCGTAAGAGTTGTTGTTGTTGTCAGTTAATTGTCAGAAGCGTAAACGAGAAACAAGTGTAAGTGAAAATGAAACGTGTCCTTCGTTCTGAAAGTCATCATTGGCTTGTTGGATCTACAATCAGTGAAATTCTTGGTTCAAAACTCCCAATCAATCACCTTATTTTAAAACGTTATCTTTTTATAAGAGATAATAGTTGTGGTCCATTTACTTCTACTGTTCGAGCCATCGCCAAGATTATATACGATGAGATTATTTCTCGATTTTGGAAACCATCTCGAATTCCCACTAAGCCTGAGAAGTCATGTTTAGATCAAATAGTAAAACTTGTTGGGAAATATGAGACTTTGAAGAAAATCCCCAATAATCGTCTGAATGATACTAAACCACAAGAAAGGATACAACAGTTTGTCGGTAATCTCAAATGTCTTTTTGATATTTCTCACCCCAACACCTACGGATTGTTAGAACAATCAGGAAACACCCGATCTGAGTCACCAAACACTGAGTGGAAAATTGATTGGGATTTTCTAATTGGACAGCGTCAGGTACCTCAGGTGGGGTGTATGGATGGAGTGGACAAGATATTGGATGCAAAAGAAAGACAGAGAAAGGAAAGAGAAGATTTAATTGAACAAAGAAAACAAAAAGAACTTGACAGAATCGCTCAGACAACAGCAGCAGATGACAGCATAGATTCTTCAACTGATGGTGAAGGAAAAAACATCGTAGACCTGGATTCTTCATTTGAACATGAAATGAACTTTACAAGTGAGACTGACGTAGTGCTACAAAGAGATTTAATCACTCCGACATCGAGTGCTGCTTTAAGGATGGGCCTCTCTACTCGGCAACACACAGTAATGCTGGCTTCTTTCGTGAACTCGGTTAGTGGATCAACTCTATCTAATGTAACGTTGTCTGTCGGAAGTGTTCATCAAAAAAGATCCAAAGAGATCGAGAGAATCGCAAAAGAAGTGCGACAAAGCTACATACCTCCTCGACATGGTACTATCCACTTTGATTCAAAAATATTTTCAATGAGAGGAGGACTAAAAGAGGATAGAGTTGCCATTGTTTTCAGTCCACCGCCCAAGATTTTGTCCATTTGTAGTGTTCTATCTTCTTCTGGATTGGCACAAAAAGATGCCTGTATCCAAGCTTTGACCGAATGGAACCTCCAAGATAACGTCGTCGCAGCCGTTTACGACACAACCGCCAGTAATTCTGGTGCGTATAATGGAGCTACTGTATTATTAGAACAGGAACTCGGACATCCACTCCTGAATTGTCCATGTCGTAGACACATTGCCGAATGTCACATTAAAAGAACTCAGAAGAAACTTGGTGGTCCAACAACAGGCCCGACATACAAGCTTTTTTCAAGATTCAAAGACGATTACAATAGTTTTCAACCACTTATTTCTCCAGAAGAATACCAGACTTTGGACTATGATGAACTGAATCCATTCATGACCTCTCAAGCGAATGAAGTGAAGGAGTGGGCGGGAAACTGCTTGAAAAACGATGTGTTCCCTAGAGAAGACTACAAAGAGTTGTGTGAGCTCATGGCCGTCTTCCTTGGAGCTGATTTGTCAACTAATCAATTCAAAATTCGCCGCCCTGGTGCCGATCATCACGCTCGCTTCATGGCGAAGGCTATTTATTACCTTAAAATACATCTACTTCAAAAATTTTTTCATCTTCGCCCCAAAGAAGTGAAGGAAGTAAAGCGTATGGCAATTTATATAGCTGTGTTTTATGGAAAATATTTCCTTCAGTCATCTTTAACGTCGTCAGCACCTTTTAATGATCTACGATTCCTTTGCTTTATGCATCAATACTCCTTAGTCGATAAAGAAGCTGGTATATTTTCGTAAATTCATTGAATTTTTAATTGAATAATGTAGCCTAATAGGAACTAACAAAATACTTTTGCATCTTCTAGCAAAAGAAACGATTCACTCCATCAATTTGCATTTGGATTACTTGACACAAGAACTTGTGCCTCTTGCACTTTTTGATCCGAACCTTACAGACGAAGATAAAAACAAATTAGCTCACACTCTTATATCAACGAGTAGACCAACCGAATTCGCTGTAGGAAGCCGAAGCCACCAACAATAAATTGGCGTCCAGATGACCAACCCACTCTATCAGACCTTATTGGAGAAAGGTCTTTTCTCATTATTATTGAATCTTATATATATTTCCTATTTACTTATAAATTTACATTGCGGTAGGTCATGGCTTTTATTTCATTTATTGAAACTGAACAAACGCCAAGAATGGATGATGGTGCCTTGTAATTTGTGGATTCATTTTGAAGACTTTCGAGTGGCGAAGGAATTCGTTGACTCGTTAATAACAGTTAACGATTGCGCAGAGAGGGGCATCAAGCTGATTGGAGACTATAAAGACAGTTGCTTTGATAAAAAGAAAGAGAGTCCCTTGCTCAGCTAGTTGAACAACACCGTTCCAATTTCAGTATCTCAAATATGAGTAAAGAAGCAATGGAAATGTTGTAATAGTACAAAAACAATACAAATGTACTTTAAATCCAAATAGAGTTATTTTTCCCATATTGTGCGTGAAGATAAAAAAAAGGTGGAGGGCTCAAATTTTCAGTAAACGTGCCTCATATGTGTAGCTAACGAACGGCCAAGCGCCGTTTAAATTTATTTAGTTTTAATTCAGTTTCTAACCAAAAATATCAAAAAAAAATTGAATTTCAACCAAACACAAAATTTATACTGGCAAGTGGGGAAAGATAATTTTATTTTAAAAATCTAAGACTTTAAGAAGTTATTTATTTTACAATTATTAACCCAAATCTCGAATGCCGAATGAATAAAAAAATGTCCATTTTATACTGTACACCCTAATATGTAAACAGCATCAAATATACTTGTATTCAATGTGAATACACTGTTATACCATGAGTTTCTACTTCTATATGTAAACAGCATCAAATATACTTGTATTCAATGTGAATACACTGTTATACCATGAGTTTTTACTTCTATATGTAAACTACATGGAATATACTTGTATTCAATGTGTATACATTGTTATACCATGAGTTTTTACTTCTATATGTAAACTGCATGGAATATACTTGAATTCAATGTGAATACACTGTTATACCATGAGTTTTTACTTCTATATGTAAACTGCATCAAATATACTTGTATTCAATTTGAATACACTGTTATACCATGAGTTTTTACTTCTATATGTAAACTGCATGGAATAAACTTGTATTCAATGTGTATACACTGTTATACAATAAGTTTTTACTTCTATATGTAAAATGCATGGAATATACTTGAATTCAATGTGAATACACTGTTATACCATGAGTTTTTATTTCTATATGTAAACTGCATGGAATATACTTGAATTCAATGTGAATACACTGTTATACCATGAGTTTTTACTTCTATATGTAAACTGCATGGAATATACTTGTATTCAATGTGAATACACTGTTATACCATGAGTTTTTACTTCTATATGTAAACAGCATCAAATATACTTGTATTCAATGTGAATACAGTGTTATACCATGAGTTTTTACTTCTATATGTAAACAGCATCAAATATACCTGTATTCAATGTGAATACACTGTTATACCACGAGTTTTTACTTCTATATGTAAACAGCATCAAATATACTTGTATTCAATGTGAATACACTGATATACCATGAGTTTATACTTCTATATGTAAACTGCATGGAATATACTTGTATTCAATGTGAATACACTGTCATACAATGAGTTTTTACTTCTATATTGTAAAACCCCTACTTACTTCATCTTTAAGTAAATAGCTTTTACTCGATTAAGGGAAGCTGCGGACTTCGTTCGATGGTATATTCCCGTAAAATGTTAACATGATTCAAACAAGTCGATGAATGTCTCAAACGATTGGAGGCATACATACAGGCCGTAGCCGTATAGCCAGCGTCAAGCACAACAAAGACACAAATAAGACAAGTTTAAACGGGGAACGAGCAAGCCAGTAGCAGGTCGAATAAACGACCTGACACTTGACTCGCGAAGGGGTGAATCAACACTAGACTGGGTGAACAGCCCAGCGTTGACTAACGAAGAATTACAATTGATGGGGTTTTATACGACAAACAAAGTCAACGCGATCACCAACGCAAGGTGAGCGTAATGAAAGGATGGAAAGGAAAATGACTTGTTTCCAGGAATGAGAGGGAGGATATTTTTCCAAGAAAGAGTGAGCTGATGCATTCCTTACAATATGTAAACTGCATCAAATATACTTGTATTCAATTTGAATACACTGTTATACCATGAGTTTTTACTTCTATATGTAAACTGCATGGAATATACTTGTATTCAATGTGTATACACTGTTATACAATAAGTTTTTACTTCTATATGTAAACTGCATGGAATATACTTGTATTCAATGTGAATACACTGTTATTCCATGAGTTTCTACTTCTATATGTAAACAGCATCAAATATACTTGTATTCAATGTGAATACACTGTTATACCATGAGTTTCTACTTCTTTATGTAAACAGCATCAAATATACTTGTATTCAATGTGAATACACTGTTATACCATGAGTTTTTACTTCTATATGTAAACTACATGGAATATACTTGTATTCAATGTGTATACATTGTTATACCATGAGTTTTTACTTCTATATGTAAACTGCATGGAATATACTTGTATTCAATGTGTATACACTGTTATACAATAAGTTTTTACTTCTATATGTAAACTGCATGGAATATACTTGTATTCATTGTGAATACACTGTTATTCCATGAGTTTCTACTTCTATATGTAAACAGCATCAAATATACTTGTATTCAATGTGAATACACTGTTATACCATGAGTTTCTACTTCTATATGTAAACAGCATCAAATATACTTGTATTCAATGTGAATACACTGTTATACCATGAGTTTTTACTTCTATATGTAAACTGCATCAAATATACTTGTATTCACTGTGAATACAGTGTTATACCATGAGTTTTTACTTCTATATGTAAACAGCATCAAATATACTTGTATTCAATGTGAATACACTGTTATACCATGAGTTTTTACTTCTATATGTAAACTGCATGGAATATACTTGTATTCAATGTGAATACACTGTTATACCATGAGTTTTTACTTCTATATGTAAACAGCATCAAATATACTTGTATTCAAAGTGAATACACTGTTATACCATGAGTTTTTACTTCTATATGTAAACAGCATCAAATATACCTGTATTCAATGTGAATACACTGTTATACCACGAGTTTTTACTTCTATATGTAAACAGCATCAAATATACTTGTATTCAATGTGAATACACTGATATACCATGAGTTTATACTTCTATATGTAAACTGCATGGAATATACTTGTATTCAATGTGAATACACTGTTATACAATGAGTTTTTACTTCTATATGTAAACTGCATCAAATATACTTGTATTCAATTTGAATACACTGTTATACCATGAGTTTTTACTTCTATATGTAAACTGCATGGAAGTTACTTGTATTCAATGTGTATACACTGTTATACAATAAGTTTTTACTTCTATATGTAAACTGCATGGAATATACTTGTATTCAATGTGAATACACTGTTATTCCATGAGTTTCTACTTCTATATGTAAACAGCATCAAATATACTTGTATTCAATGTGAATACACTGTTATACCATGAGTTTATACTTCTATATGTAAACTACATGGAATATACTTGTATTCAATGTGTATACATTGTTATACCATGAGTTTTTACTTCTATATGTAAACTGCATGGAATATACTTGAATTCAATGTGAATACACTGTTATACCATGAGTTTTTACTTCTATATATAAACTGCATCAAATATACTTGTATTCAATTTGAATACACTGTTATACCATGAGTTTTTACTTCTATATGTAAACTGCATGGAATATACTTGTATTCAATGTGTATACACTGTTATACAATAAGTTTTTACTTCTATATGTAAAATGCATCGAATATACTTGAATTCAATGTGAATACACTGTTATACCATGAGTTTTTATTTCTATCTGTAAACTGCATGGAATATACTTGAATTAAATGTGAATACACTGTTATACCATGAGTTTTTACTTCTATATGTAAACAGCATTAAATATACTTGTATTCAATGTGAATACACTGTTATACCATGAGTTTTTACTTCTATATGTAAACTGCATGGAATATACTTGTATTCAATGTGAATACACTGCTATACCATGAATTTTTACTTCTATATGTATACTGCATGGAATATACTTGAATTCAATGTGAATACACTGTTATACCATCAGTTTTTACTTCTATATGTAAACTGCATCAAATATACTTGTATTCAATGTGAATACACTGTTATACCATGAGTTTTTACTTCTATATGTAAACTGCATGGAATATACTTGTATTCAATGTGAATACACTGTTATACCATGAGTTTTTACTTCTATATGTAAACAGTATCAAATATACTTGTATTCAATGTGAATATACTGTTATACCATGAGTTTTTACTTCTATATGTAAATTGCATGGAATATACTTGTATTCAATGTGAATACACTGTTATACCATGAGTTTTTAGTTCTATATGTAAACAGCATCAAATATACTTGTATTCAATGTGAATACACTGTTATACCATGAGTTTTTACTTTTATATGTAAACTGCATGGAATATACTTGTATTCAATGTGAATACACTGTTATACCATGAGTTTTTACTTCTATATGTAAACTGCATGGAATATACTTGTATTCAATGTGAATACACTGTTATACCATGAGTTTTTACTTCTATATGTAAACAGTATGAAATATACTTGAATTCAATGTGAATACACTGTTATACCATGAGTTTTTACTTCTATATGTAAACAGCATCAAATATACTTGTATTCAATGTGAATACACTGTTATACCATGAGTTTTTACTTCTATATGTAAAAAGCATCAAATATACTTGTATTCAATGTGAATACACTGTTATACCATGAGTTTTTAGTTCTATATGTAAACAGCATCAAATATACCTGTATTCAATGTGAATACACTGTTATACCATGAGTTTTTACTTCTATATGTAAACAGCATCAAACATACTTGTATTCAATGTGAATACACTGTTATACCATGAGTTTTTACTTCTATATGTAAACAGCATCAAATATACTTGTATTCAATGTGAATACACTGTTATACCATGAGTTTTTACTTCTATATGTAAACTACATGGAATATACTTGTATTCAATGTGTATACATTGTTATACCATTAGTTTTTACTTCTATATGTAAACTGCATGGAATATACTTGAATTCAATGTGAATACACTGTTATACCATGAGTTTTTACTTCTATATGTAAACTGCATGGAATATACTTGTATTCAATGTGAATACACTGTTATACCATGAGTTTTTACTTCTATATGTATACTGCATGGAATATACTTGAATTCAATGTGAATACACTGTTATACAATCAGTTTTTACTTCTATATGTAAACTGCATCAAATATACTTGTATTCAATTTGAATACACTGTTATACCATGAGTTTTTACTTCTATATTTAAACTGCATGGAATATACTTGTATTCAATGTGTATACACTGTTATACAATAAGTTTTTACTTCTATATGTAAACTGCATGGAATATACTTGTATTCAATGTGAATACACTGTTATTCCATGAGTTTCTACTTCTATATGTAAACAGCATCAAATATACTTGTATTCAATGTGAATACACTGTTATACCATGAGTTTCTACTTCTATATGTAAACAGAATCAAATATGCTTGTATTCAATGTGAATACACTGTTATACCATGAGTTTTTACTTCTATATGTAAACTGCATCAAATATACTTGTATTCAATGTGAATACAGTGTTATACCATGAGTTTTTACTTCTATATGTAAACAGCATCAAATATACTTGTATTCAATGTGAATACACTGTTATACAATGAGTTTTTACTTGTATATGTAAACTGCATGGAATATACTTGAATTCAATGTGAATACACTGTTATACCATGAGTTTTTACTTCTATATGTAAACAGCATCAAATATACTTGTATTCAATGTGAATACACTGTTATACCATGAGTTTTTATTTCTATATGTAAACAGCATCAAATATACCTGTATTCAATGTGAATACACTGTTATACCACGAGTTTTTACTTCTATATGTAAACAGCATCAAATATACTTGTATTCAATGTGAATACACTGTTATACCATGAGTTTATACTTCTATATGTAAACTGCATGGAATATACTTGTATTCAATGTGAATATACTGTTATACCATGAGTTTTTACTTCTATATGTAAACTGCATGGAATATACTTGTATTCAATGTGAATACACTGTTATACCATGAGTTTTTAGTTCTATATGTAAACAGCATCAAATATACCTGTATTCAATGTGAATACACTGTTATACCATGAGTTTTTACTTCTATATCTAAACAGCATCAAATATACTTGTATTCAATGTGAATACACTGTTATACAATGAGTTTTTACTTCTATATGTAAACTTCATGGAATATACTTGTATTCAATGTGAATACACTGTTATACCATGAGTTTTTACTTCTATATGTAAACAGCATCAAATATACTTGTATTCAATGTGAATACACTGTTATACCATGAGTTTTTACTTCTATATGTAAACTGCATGGAATATACTTGTATTCAATGTGAATACACTGTTATACCATGAGTTTTTACTTCTATATGTTAACAGTATCAAATATACTTGTATTCAATGTGAATACACTGTTATACCATGAGTTTTTACTTCTATATGTAAACTGCATGGAATATACTTGTATTCAATGTGAATACACTGTTATACCATGAGTTTTTACTTCTATATGTAAACTGCATGGAATATACTTGTATTCAATGTGAATACACTGTTATACCATGAGTTTTTACTTCTATATGTAAACAGTATCAAATATACTTGAATTCAATGTGAATACACTGTTATACCATGAGTTTTTACTTCTATATGTAAACAGCATCAAATATACTTGTATTCAATGTGAATACACTGTTATACCATGAGTTTTTACTTCTATATGTAAAAAGCATCAAATATACTTGTATTCAATGTGAATACACTGTTATACCATGAGTTTTTAGTTCTATATGTAAACAGCATCAAATATACCTGTATTCAATGTGAATACACTGTTATACCATGAGTTTTTACTTCTATATGTAAACAGCATCAAACATACTTGTATTCAATGTGAATACACTGTTATACCATGAGTTTTTACTTCTATATGTAAACAGCATCAAATATACTTGTATTCAATGTGAATACACTGTTATACCATGAGTTTTTATTTCTATATGTAAACTACATGGAATATACTTGTATTCAATGTGTATACATTGTTATACCATTAGTTTTTTACTTCTATATGTAAACTGCATGGAATATACTTGAATTCAATGTGAATACACTGTTATACCATGAGTTTTTACTTCTATATGTAAACTGCATGGAATATACTTGTATTCAATGTGAATACACTGTTATACCATGAGTTTTTACTTCTATATGTATACTGCATGGAATATACTTGAATTCAATGTGAATACACTGTTATACAATCAGTTTTTACTTCTATATGTAAACTGCATCAAATATACTTGTATTCAATTTGAATACACTGTTATACCATGAGTTTTTACTTCTATATTTAAACTGCATGGAATATACTTGTATTCAATGTGTATACACTGTTATACAATAAGTTTTTACTTCTATATGTAAACTGCATGGAATATACTTGTATTCAATGTGAATACACTGTTATTCCATGAGTTTCTACTTCTATATGTAAACAGCATCAAATATACTTGTATTCAATGTGAATACACTGTTATACCATGAGTTTCTACTTCTATATGTAAACAGAATCAAATATACTTGTATTCAATGTGAATACACTGTTATACCATGAGTTTTTACTTCTATATGTAAACTGCATCAAATATACTTGTATTCAATGTGAATACAGTGTTATACCATGAGTTTTTACTTCTATATGTAAACAGCATCAAATATACTTGTATTCAATGTGAATACACTGTTATACAATGAGTTTTTACTTGTATATGTAAACTGCATGGAATATACTTGAATTCAATGTGAATACACTGTTATACCATGAGTTTTTACTTCTATATGTAAACAGCATCAAATATACTTGTATTCAATGTGAATACACTGTTATACCATGAGTTTTTACTTCTATATGTAAACAGCATCAAATATACCTGTATTCAATGTGAATACACTGTTATACCACGAGTTTTTACTTCTATATGTAAACAGCATCAAATATACTTGTATTCAATGTGAATACACTGTTATACCATGAGTTTATACTTCTATATGTAAACTGCATGGAATATACTTGTATTCAATGTGAATATACTGTTATACCATGAGTTTTTACTTCTATATGTAAACTGCATGGAATATACTTGTATTCAATGTGAATACACTGTTATACCATGAGTTTTTAGTTCTATATGTAAACAGCATCAAATATACCTGTATTCAATGTGAATACACTGTTATACCATGAGTTTTTACTTCTATATCTAAACAGCATCAAATATACTTGTATTCAATGTGAATACACTGTTATACAATGAGTTTTTACTTCTATATGTAAACTTCATGGAATATACTTGTATTCAATGTGAATACACTGTTATACCATGAGTTTTTACTTCTATATGTAAACAGCATCAAATATACTTGTATTCAATGTGAATACACTGTTATACCATGAGTTTTTACTTCTATATGTAAACTACATGGAATATACTTGTATTCAATGTGTATACATTGTTATACCATTAGTTTTTTACTTCTATATGTAAACTGCATGGAATATACTTGAATTCAATGTGAATACACTGTTATACCATGAGTTTTTACTTCTATATGTAAACTGCATGGAATATACTTGTATTCAATGTGAATACACTGTTATACCATGAGTTTTTACTTCTATATGTATACTGCATGGAATATACTTGAATTCAATGTGAATACACTGTTATACAATCAGTTTTTACTTCTATATGTAAACTGCATCAAATATACTTGTATTCAATTTGAATACACTGTTATACCATGAGTTTTACATACTTCTATATTTAAACTGCATGGAATATACTTGTATTCAATGTGAAATACACTGTTATACAATAAGTTTTTACTTCTATATATAAACTGCATGGAATATACTTGTATTCAATGTGAATACACTGTTATTCCATGAGTTTCTACTTCTATATGTAAACAGCATCAAATATACTTGTATTCAATGTGAATACACTGTTATACCATGAGTTTCTACTTCTATATGTAAACAGAATCAAATATACTTGTATTCAATGTGAATACACTGTTATACCATGAGTTTTTACTTCTATATGTAAACTGCATCAAATATACTTGTATTCAATGTGAATACACTGTTATACCATGAGTTTTTACTTCTATATGTAAACAGCATCAAATATACTTGTATTCAATGTGAATACACTGTTATACAATGAGTTTTTACTTGTATATGTAAACTGCATGGAATATACTTGAATTCAATGTGAATACACTGTTATACCATGAGTTTTTACTTCTATAGGTAAACAGCATCAAATATACTTGTATTCAATGTGAATACACTGTTATACCATGAGTTTTTACTTCTATATGTAAACAGCATCAAATATACTTGTATTCAATGTGAATACACTGTTATACCACGAGTTTTTACTTCTATATGTAAACAGCATCAAATATACTTGTATTCAATGTGAATACACTGTTATACCATGAGTTTATACTTCTATATGTAAACTGCATGGAATATACTTGTATTCAATGTGAATATACTGTTATACCATGAGTTTTTACTTCTATATGTAAACTGCATGGAATATACTTGTATTCAATGTGAATACACTGTTATACCATGAGTTTTTAGTTTTATATGTAAACAGCATCAAATATACTTGTATTCAATGTGAATACACTGTTATACCATGAGTTTTTACTTCTATATCTAAACAGCATCAAATATACTTGTATTCAATGTGAATACACTGTTATACAATGAGTTTTTACTTCTATATGTAAACTGCATGGAATATACTTGTATTCAATGTGAATACACTGTTATACCATGAGTTTTTACTTCTATATGTAAACAGCATCAAATATACTTGTATTCAATGTGAATACACTGTTATACCATGAGTTTTTACTTCTATATGTAAACTGCATGGAATATACTTGTATTCAATGTGAATACACTGTTATACCATGAGTTTTTAGTTCTATATGTAAACAGCATCAAATATACTTGTATTCAATGTGAATACACTGTTATACCATGAGTTTTTACTTTGATATGTAAACTTCATGGAATATACTTGTATTCAATGTGAATACACTGTTATACCATGAGTTTTTACTTCTATATGTAAACTGCATGGAATATACTTGTATTCAATGTAAATACACTGTTATACCATGAGTTTTTACCTCTATATGTAAACTGCATGGAATATACTTGTATTCAATGTGAATACACTGTTATACCATGAGTTTTTACTTCTATATGTAAACAGCATCAAATATACTTGTATTCAATGTGAATACACTGTTATACCATGAGTTTTTTTTTCTATATGTAAAAAGCATCAAATATACTTGTATTCAATGTGAATACACTGTTATACCATGAGTTTTTAGTTCTATATGTAAACAGCATCAAATATACTTGTATTCAATGTGAATACACTGTTATACCATGAGTTTTTACTTCTATATGTAAACAGCATCAAATATACTTGTATTCAATGTGAATACACTGTTATACCATGAGTTTTTACTTCTATATGTAAACAGCATCAAATATACTTGTATTCAATGTGAATACACTGTAATACCATGAGTTTTTAGTTCTATATGTAAAAAGCATCAAATATACTTGTATTCAATGTGAATACACTGTTATACCATGAGTTTTTAGTTCTATATGTAAACAGCATCAAATATACTTGTATTCAATGTGAATACACTGTTATACCATGAGTTTTTACTTCTATATGTAAACAGCGTCAAATATACTTGTATTCAATGTGAATACACTGTTATACCATGAGTTTTTACTTCTATATGTAAACTGCATGGAATATACTTGTATTCAATGTGAATACACTGTTATACCATGAGTTTTTACTTCTATATGTAAACTGCATGGAATATACTTGTATTCAATGTGAATACACTGTTATACCATGAGTTTTTACTTCTATATGTAAACTGCATGGAATATACTTGTATTCAATGTAAATACACTGTTATACCATGAGTTTTTACTTCTATATGTATACTGCATGGAATATACTTGTATTCAATGTGAATACACTGTTATACCATGAGTTTTTACTTCTATATGTAAACTGCATCAAATATACTTGTATTCAATGTGAATACACTGTTATACCATGAGTTTTTACTTCTATATGTAAACTGCATGGAATATACTTGTATTCAATGTGAATACACTGTTATACAATGAGTTTTTACTTCTATATGTAAACTGCATGAAATATACTTGTATTCAATGTGAATACACTGTTATACCATGAGTTTTTACTTCTATATGTAAACAGCATCAAATATACTTGTATTCAATGTGAATACACTGTTATACCATGAGTTTATACTTCTATATGTAAACTGCATGGAATATACTTGTATTCAATGTGAATACACTGTTATACCATGAGTTTTTACTTCTATATGTAAACTGCATGGAATATACTTGTATTCAATGTGAATACACTGTTATACCATGAGTTTTTAGTTCTATATGTAAACAGCATCAAATATACTTGTATTCAATGTGAATACACTGTTATACCATGAGTTTTTACTTCTATATGTAAACAGCATCAAATATACTTGTATTCAATGTGAATACACTGTTATACCATGAGTTTTTACTTCTATATGTAAACTGCATGGAATATACTTGTATTCAATGTGAATACACTGTTATACCATGAGTTTTTACTTCTATATAGTAAACTGCATGGAATATACTTGTATTCAATGTGAATACACTGTTATACCATGAGTTTTTACTTCTATATGTAAACAGCATCAAATATACTTGTATTCAATGTGAATACACTGTTATACCATGAGTTTTTACTTCTATATGTAAACTGCATGGAATATACTTGTATTCAATGTGAATACACTGTTATACCATGAGTTTTTAGTTCTATATGTAAACAGCATCAAATATACTTGTATTCAATGTGAATACACTGTTATACCATGAGTTTTTACTTCTATATGTAAACTGCATGGAATATACTTGTATTCAATGTGAATACACTGTTATACCATGAGTTTTTACTTCTATATGTAAACTGCATGGAATATACTTGTATTCAATGTGAATACACTGTTATACCATGAGTTTTTACTTCTATATGTAAACTGCATGGAATATACTTGTATTCAATGTGAATACACTGTTATACCATGAGTTTTTACTTCTATATGTAAACAGCATCAAATATACTTGTATTCAATGTGAATACACTGTTATACCATGAGTTTTTACTTCTATATGTAAAAAGCATCAAATATACTTGTATTCAATGTGAATACACTGTTATACCATGAGTTTTTAGTTCTATATGTAAACAGCATCAAATATACTTGTATTCAATGTGAATACACTGTTATACCATGAGTTTTTACTTCTATATGTAAAGAGCATCAAATATACTTGTATTCAATGTGAATACACTGTTATACCATGAGTTTTTACTTCTATATGTAAACTGCATGGAATATACTTGTATTCAATGTGAATACACTGTTATACCATGAGTTTTTACTTCTATATGTAAACTGCATCGAATATACTTGTATTCAATGTGAATACACTGTTATACCATGAGTTTTTAGTTCTATATGTAAACAGCATCAAATATACTTGTATTCAATGTGAATACACTGTTATACCATGAGTTTTTACTTCTATATGTAAACTGCATGGAATATACTTGTATTCAATGTGAATACACTGTTATACCATGAGTTTTTACTTCTATATGTAAACAGCATCAAATATACTTGTATTCAATGTGAATACACTGTTATACCATGAGTTTTTACTTCTATATGTAAACTGCATGGAATATACTTGTATTCAATGTGAATACACTGTTATACCATGAGTTTTTACTTCTATATGTATACTGCATGGAATATACTTGTATTCAATGTGAATTCACTTTTATACCATGAGTTTTTACTTCTATATGTAAACTGCATGGAATATACTTGTATTCAATGTGAATACACTGTTATACCATGAGTTTATACTTCTATATGTAAACTGCATGGAATATACTTGTATTCAATGTGAATACACTGTTATACCATGAGTTTTTACTTCTATATGTAAACTGCATCGAATATACTTGTATTCAATGTGAATTTACTGTTATACCATGAGTTTTTAGTTCTATATGTAAACAGCATCAAATATACTTGTATTCAATGTGAATACACTGTTATACCATGAGTTTTTACTTCTATATGTAAACTGCATGGAATATACTTGTATTCAATGTGAATACACTGTTATACCATGAGTTTTTACTTCTATATGTAAACTGCATGGAATATACTTGTATTCAATGTGAATACACTGTTATACCATGAGTTTTTAGATCTATATGTAAACAGCATCAAATATACTTGTATTCAATGTGAATACACTGTTATACCATGAGTTTTTACTTCTATATGTAAACTGCATGGAATATACTTGTATTCAATGTGAATACACTGTTATACCATGAGTTTTTACTTCTATATGTAAACTGCATGGAATATACTTGTATTCAATGTGAATACACTGTTATACCATGAGTTTTTACTTCTATATGTAAACAGCATTTAATATACTTGTATTCAATGTGAATACACTGTTATACCATGAGTTTTTACTTCTATATATAAACTGCATGGAATATACTTGTATTCAATGTGAATACACTGTTATACCATGAGTTTTTACTTCTATATGTAAACTGCATGGAATATACTTGTATTCAATGTGAATACACTTTTATACCATGAGTTTTTACTTCTATATGTAAACTGCATGGAATATACTTGTATTCAATGTGAATACACTGTTATACCATGTTTTTTACTTCTATATGTAAACTGCATGGAATATACTTGTATTCAATGTGAATACACTGTTATACCATGAGTTTTTACTTCTATATGTAAACTGCATCGAATATACTTGTATTCAATGTGAATACACTGTTATACCATGAGTTTTTAGTTCTATATGTAAACAGCATCAAATATACTTGTATTCAATGTGAATACACTGTTATACCATGAGTTTTTACTTCTATATGTAAACTGCATGGAATATACTTGTATTCAATGTGAATACACTGTTATACCATGAGTTTTTACTTCTATATGTAAACTGCATGGAATATACTTGTATTCAATGTGAATACACTGTTATACCATGAGTTTTTAGATCTATATGTAAACAGCATCAAATATACTTGTATTCAATGTGAATACACTGTTATACCATGAGTTTTTAATTCTATATGTAAACTGCATGGAATATACTTGTATTCAATGTGAATACACTGTTATACCATGAGTTTTTACTTCTATATGTAAACTGCATTGAATATACTTGTATTCAATGTGAATACACTGTTATACCATGAGTTTTTAGTTCTATATGTAAACAGCATCAAATATACTTGTATTCAATGTGAATACACTGTTATACCATGAGTTTTTACTTCTATATGTAAACTGCATGGAATATACTTGTATTCAATGTGAATACACTGTTATACCATGAGTTTTTACTTCTATATGTAAACTGCATGGAATATACTTGTATTCAATGTAAATACACTGTTATACCATGAGTTTTTACTTCTATATGTAAACTGCATGGAATATACTTGTATTCAATGTGAATACACTGTTATACCATGAGTTTTTACTTCTATATGTAAACTGCATGGAATATACTTGTATTCAATGTGAATACACTGTTATACCATGAGTTTTTACTTCTATATGTATACTGCATGGAATATACTTGTATTCAATGTGAATACACTGTTATACCATGAGTTTTTACTTCTATATGTAAACTGCATCAAATATACTTGTATTCAATGTGAATACACTGTTATACCATGAGTTTTTACTTCTATATTTAAACTGCATGGAATATACTTGTATTCAATGTGTATACACTTTTATACAATAAATTTTTACTTCTATATGTAAACTGCATGGAATATACTTGTATTCAATGTGAATCCACTGTTATTCCATAAGTTTCTACTTCTTTATGTAAACAGCATCAAATATACTTGTATTCAATGTGAATACACTGTTATACCATGAGTTTCTACTTCTATATGTAAACAGAATCAAATATACTTGTATTCAATGTGAATACACTGTTATACCATGAGTTTTTACTTCTATATATAAACTGCATCAAATATACTTGTATGCAATGTGAATACAGTGTTATACCATGAGTTTTTACTTCTATATGTAAACAGCATCAAATATACTTGTATTCAATGTGAATACACTGTTATACCATGAGTTTTTACTTGTATATGTAAACTGCATGGAATATACTTGTATTCAATGTGAATACACTGTTATACCATGAGTTTTTACTTCTATATGTAAACAGCATCAAATATACTTGTATTCAATGTGAATACACTGTTATACCATGAGTTTTTACTTCTATATGTAAACAGCATCAAATATACTTGTATTCAATGTGAATACACTGTTATACCATGAGTTTTTACTTCTATATGTAAACAGCATCAAATATACTTGTATTCAATGTGAATACACTGTTATACCATGAGTTTTTACTTCTATATGTAAACTGCATGGAATATACTTGTATTCAATGTGAATACACTGTTATACCATGAGTTTTTACTTCTATATGTAAACTGCATGGAATATACTTGTATTCAATGTGAATACACTGTTATACCATGAGTTTTTAGTTCTATATGTAAACAGCATCAAATATACTTGTATTCAATGTGAATACACTGTTATACCATGAGTTTTTACTTCTATATGTAAACAGCATCAAATATACTTGTATTCAATGTGAATACACTGTTATACCATGAGTTTTTACTTCTATATGTAAACTGCATGGAATATACTTGTATTCAATGTGAATACACTGTTATACCATGAGTTTTTACTTCTATATGTAAACAGCATCAAATATACTTGTATTCAATGTGAATACACTGTTATACCATGAGTTTTTACTTCTATATGTAAACTGCATGGAATATACTGTTATACCATGAGTATTTACTTCTATATGTAAACAGCATCAAATATACTTGTATTCAATGTGAATACACTGTTATACCATGAGTTTTTACTTCTATATGTAAACTGCATGGAATATACTTGTATTCAATGTGAATACACTGTTATACCATGAGTTTTTACTTCTATATGTAAACAGCATCAAATATACTTGTATTCAATGTGAATACACTGTTATACCATGAGTTTTTACTTCTATATGTAAACAGCATCAAATATACTTGTATTCAATGTGAATACACTGTTATACCATGAGTTTTTACTTCTATGTGTAAACTGCATGGAATATACTTGTATTCAATGTGAATACACTGTTATACCATGAGTTTTTACTTCTATATGTAAACTGCATGGAATATACTTGTATTCAATGTGAATACACTGTTATACCATGAGTTTTTAGTTCTATATGTAAACAGCATCAAATATACTTGTATTCAATGTGAATACACTGTTATACCATGAGTTTTTACTTCTATATGTAAACTGCATGGAATATACTTGTATTCAATGTGAATACACTGTTATACCATGAGTTTTTACTTCTATATGTAAACTGCATTGAATATACTTGTATTCAATGTGAATACACTGTTATACCATGAGTTTTTAGTTCTATATGTAAACAGCATCAAACATACTTGTATTCAATGTGAATACACTGTTATACCATGAGTTTTTACTTCTATATGTAAACTGCATGGAATATACTTGTATTCAATGTGAATACACTGTTATACCATGAGTTTTTAGTTCTATATGTAAACAGCATCAAATATACTTGTATTCAATGTGAATACACTGTTATACCATGAGTTTTTACTTCTATATGTAAACTGCATGGAATATACTTGTATTCAATGTAAATACACTGTTATACCATGAGTTTTTACCTCTATATGTAAACTGCATGGAATATACTTGTATTCAATGTGAATACACTGTTATACCATGAGTTTTTACTTCTATATGTAAACTGCATGGAATATACTTGTATTCAATGTGAATACACTGTTATACCATGAGTTTTTACTTCTATATGTATACTGCATGGAATATACTTGTATTCAATGTGAATACACTGTTATACCATGAGTTTTTACTTCTAGATGTAAACTGCATCAAATATACTTGTATTCAATGTGAATACACTGTTATACCATGAGTTTTTACTTCTATATTTAAACTGCATGGAATATACTTGTATTCAATGTGTATACACTTTTATACAATAAATTTTTACTTCTATATGTAAACTGCATGGAATATACTTGTATTCAATGTGAATACACTGTTATTGCATAAGTTTCTACTTCTTTATGTAAACAGCATCAAATATACTTGTATTCAATGTGAATACACTGTTATACCATGAGTTTCTACTTCTATATGTAAACAGAATCAAATATACTTGTATTCAATGTGAATACACTGTTATACCATGAGTTTTTACTTCTATATATAAACAGCATCAAATATACCTGTATTCAATGTGAATACACTGTTATACCACGAGTTTTTACTTCTATATGTAAACAGCATCAAATATACTTGTATTCAATGTGAATACACTGTTATACCATGAGTTTATACTTCTATATGTAAACTGCATGGAATATACTTGTATTCAATGTGAATACACTGTTATACCATGAGTTTTTACTTGTATATGTAAACTGCATGGAATATACTTGAATTCAATGTGAATACACTGTTATACCATGAGTTTTTACTTCTATATGTAAACAGCATCAAATATACTTGTATTCAATGTGAATACACTGTTATACCATGAGTTTTTACTTCTTTATGTAAACAGCATCAAATATACCTGTATTCAATGTGAATACACTGTTATACCACGAGTTTTTACTTCTATATGTAAACAGCATCAAATATACTTGTATTCAATGTGAATACACTGTTATACCATGAGTTTATACTTCTATATGTAAACTGCATGGAATATACTTGTATTCAATGTGAATACACTGTTATACCATGAGTTTTTACTTCTATATGTAAACTGCATGGAATATACTTGTATTCAATGTGAATACACTGTTATACCATGAGTTTTTAGTTCTATATGTAAACAGCATCAAATATACTTGTATTCAATGTGAATACACTGTTATACCATGAGTTTTTACTTCTATATGTAAACTGCATGGAATATACTTGTATTCAATGTGAATACACTGTTATACCATGAGTTTTTACTTCTATATGTAAACTGCATGGAATATACTTGTATTCAATGTGAATACACTGTTATACCATGAGTTTTTACTTCTATATGTAAACAGCATCAAATATACTTGTATTCAATGTGAATACACTGTTATACCATGAGTTTTTACTTCTATATGTAAACTGCATGGAATATACTTGTATTCAATGTGAATACACTGTTATACCATGAGTTTTTACTTCTATATGTAAACAGCATCAAATATACTTGTATTCAATGTGAATACACTGTTATACCATGAGTTTTTACTTCTATATGTAAACTGCATGGAATATACTTGTATTCAATGTGAATACACTGTTATACCATGAGTTTTTACTTCTATATGTAAACAGCATGAAATATACTTGTATTCAATGTGAATACACTGTTATACCATGAGTTTTTACTTCTATATGTAAACAGCATCAAATATACTTGTATTCAATGTGAATACACTGTTATAGATCTTATTGCAATTCAAAAGTACGCGACAAGAAAATCGTGCGAGCTTAGCGATGCGCACCACTGTGCCTATAGCCGAACTAAAAATTGTTTTATGCTTGACTATAACCATTCGTACGATGCTTTACCACAGACGGATTGCCAGTTATTTTCCAGTTGACATTTCGTCCGTTGTTTCAGTCACTGCAGCGTAAAACCTTGTTATTAAATAACATGAGACGAGTTTGTTGTATTTGTGGTGAATTCGAAACGCAATCAAGAAAAAGTCTATTACAAAAGTAAATTACAAGAGGATCATTACATTTCAGTTCTTCAATTTTTTCACAGTATGATTTAAATTCAACCTCAGGTAAACTTTTGGCTAATTCGGATAGTTTATATGACACTCGAGTGACTCGACTGCTCATTATGTAAACTACATCACAGTTTACTTTTTAATAATGAAAACAAACTTGCAGATTCCATGACCATGAGTGCGATCTGTCTGCTTAACGGTAAACGCATCGTACGAATGGTTATAGTCAAGCATAAAACAATTTTTAGTTCAGCTATAGGCCACAGTGGTGCGCATCCGGTAAGCTGCGCACGACTTTTGGCTTGTCGGTACTTTTGAATGTGCAATAAGATCTTATACCATGAGTTTTTACTTCTATATGTAAACTACATGGAATATACTTGTATTCAATGTGAATACACTGTTATACCATGAGTTTTTACTTCTATATGTAAACTGCATGGAATATACTTGTATTCAATGTGAATACACTGTTATACCATGAGTTTTTACTTCTATATGTAAACTGCATGGAATATACTTGTATTCAATGTGAATACACTGTTATACCATGAGTTTTTACTTCTATATGTAAACTGCATGGAATATACTTGTATTCAATGTGAATACACTGTTATACCATGAGTTTTTACTTCTATATGTAAACTGCATCAAATATACTTGTATTCAATGTGAATACACTGTTATACCATGAGTTTTTACTTCTATATGTAAACTGCATGGAATATACTTGTATTCAATGTGAATACACTGTTATACCATGAGTTTTTACTTCTATATGTAAACTGCATGGAATATACTTGTATTCAATGTGAATACACTGTTATACCATGAGTTTTTACTTCTATATGTAAACAGCATCAAATATACTTGTATTCAATGTGAATACACTGTTATACCATGAGTTTTTACTTTTATATGTAAACTGCATCAAATATACTTGTATTCAATGTGAATACACTGTTATACCATGAGTTTTTACTTCTATATATAAACTGCATGAAATATACTTGTATTCAATGTGAATACACTGTTATACCATGAGTTTTTACTTCTATATGTAAACAGCATCAAATATACTTGTATTCAATGTGAATACACTGTTATACCATGAGTTTTTACTTCTATATGTAAACAGCATCAAATATACTTGTATTCAATGTGAATACACTGTTATACCATGAGTTTTTACTTCTATATGTAAACTGCATCAAATATACTTGTATTCAATGTGAATACACTGTTATACCATGAGTTTATACTTCTATATGTAAACTGCATGGAATATACTTGTATTCAATGTGAATACACTGTTATACCATGAGTTTTTACTTCTATATGTAAACTGCATGGAATATACTTGTATTCAATGTGAATACACTGTTATACCATGAGTTTTTAGTTCTATATGTAAACAGCATCAAATATACTTGTATTCAATGTGAATACACTGTTATACCATGAGTTTTTACTTCTATATGTAAACAGCATCAAATATACTTGTATTCAATGTGAATACACTGTTATACCATGAGTTTTTACTTCTATATGTAAACTGCATGGAATATACTTGTATTCAATGTGAATACACTGTTATACCATGAGTTTTTACTTCTATATGTAAACAGCATCAAATATACTTGTATTCAATGTGAATACACTGTTATACCATGAGTTTTTACTTCTATATGTAAACTGCATGGAATATACTTGTATTCAATGTGAATACACTGTTATACCATGAGTTTTTACTTCTATATGTAAACAGCATCAAATATACTTGTATTCAATGTGAATACACTGTTATACCATGAGTTTTTACTTCTATATGTAAACTGCATGGAATATACTTGTATTCAATGTGAATACACTGTTATACCATGAGTTTTTACTTCTATATGTAAACAGCATCAAATATACTTGTATTCAATGTGAATACACTGTTATACCATGAGTTTTTACTTCTATATGTAAACTGCATGAAATATACTTGTATTCAATGTGAATACACTGTTATACCATGAGTTTTTACTTCTATATGTAAACTGCATGGAATATACTTGTATTCAATGTGAATACACTGTTATACCATGAGTTTTTACTTCTATATGTAAACTGCATGGAATATACTTGTATTCAATGTGAATACACTGTTATACCATGAGTTTTTACTTCTATATGTAAACTGCATGGAATATACTTGTATTCAATGTGAATACACTGTTATACCATGAGTTTTTACTTCTATATGTAAACTGCATGGAATATACTTGTATTCAATGTGAATACACTGTTATACCATGAGTTTTTACTTCTATATGTAAACTGCATCAAATATACTTGTATTCAATGTGAATACACTGTTATACCATGAGTTTTTACTTCTATATGTAAACTGCATGGAATATACTTGTATTCAATGTGAATACACTGTTATACCATGAGTTTTTACTTCTATATGTAAACTGCATGGAATATACTTGTATTCAATGTGAATACACTGTTATACCATGAGTTTTTACTTCTATATGTAAACAGCATCAAATATACTTGTATTCAATGTGAATACACTGTTATACCATGAGTTTTTACTTCTATATGTAAACAGCATCAAATATACTTGTATTCAATGTGAATACACTGTTATACCATGAGTTTTTACTTCTATATATAAACTGCATGAAATATACTTGTATTCAATGTGAATACACTGTTATACCATGAGTTTTTACTTCTATATGTAAACAGCATCAAATATACTTGTATTCAATGTGAATACACTGTTATACCATGAGTTTTTACTTCTATATGTAAACTGCATGGAATATACTTGTATTCAATGTGAATACACTGTTATACCATGAGTTTTTACTTCTATATGTAAACTGCATCAAATATACTTGTATTCAATGTGAATACACTGTTATACCATGAGTTTTTACTTCTATATGTAAACTGCATGGAATATACTTGTATTCAATGTGAATACACTGTTATACCATGAGTTTTTACTTCTATATGTAAACTGCATGGAATATACTTGTATTCAATGTGAATACACTGTTATACCATGAGTTTCTACTTCTATATGTAAACAGCATCAAATATACTTGTATTCAATGTGAATACACTGTTATACCATGAGTTTTTACTTCTATATGTAAACTGCATGGAATATACTTGTATTCAATGTGAATACACTGTTATACCATGAGTTTTTACTTCTATATGTAAACTGCATGGAATATACTTGTATTCAATGTGAATACACTGTTATACCATGAGTTTTTACTTCTATGTGTAAACTGCATGGAATATACTTGTATTCAATGTGAATACACTGTTATACCATGAGTTTTTAGTTCTATATGTAAACAGCATCAAATATACTTGTATTCAATGTGAATACACTGTTATACCATGAGTTTTTACTTCTATATGTAAACAGCATCAAATATACTTGTATTCAATGTGAATACACTGTTATACCATGAGTTTTTACTTCTATATGTAAACTGCATGGAATATACTTGTATTCAATGTGAATACACTGTTATACCATGAGTTTTTACTTCTATATGTAAACTGCATGGAATATACTTGTATTCAATGTGAATACACTGTTATACCATGAGTTTTTACTTCTATATGTAAACTGCATGAAATATACTTGTATTCAATGTGAATACACTGTTATACCATGAGTTTTTACTTCTATATGTAAACTGCATGGAATATACTTGTATTCAATGTGAATACACTGTTATACCATGAGTTTTTAGTTCTATATGTAAACAGCATCAAATATACTTGTATTCAATGTGAATACACTGTTATACCATGAGTTTTTACTTCTATATGTAAACTGCATGGAATATACTTGTATTCAATGTGAATACACTGTTATACCATGAGTTTTTACTAGGGTGTACAGTATAAAATGGACATTTTTTTATTCATTCGGCATTCGAGATTTGGGTTAATAATTGTAAAATAAATAACTTCTTAAAGTCTTAGATTTTTAAAATAAAATTATCTTTCCCCACTTGCCAGTATAAATTTTGTGTTTGGTTGAAATTCAATTTTTTTTTAGATATTTTTGGTTAGAAACTGAATTAAAACTAAATAAATTTAAACGGCGCTTGGCCGTTCGTTAGCTACACATATGAGGCACGTTTACTTAAAATTTGAGCCCTCCACCTTTTTTTATCTTCACGCACAATCAGTTCAAAGAGCGCCAATGTTGTCAGAAAAACCGAAGTCATAATTACTGTGACCGCAAGGGGTCACCGTAAGAGTTGTTGTTGTTGTCAGTTAATTGTCAGAAGCGTAAACGAGAAACAAGTGTAAGTGAAAATGAAACGTGTCCTTCGTTCTGAAAGTCATCATTGGCTTGTTGGATCTACAATCAGTGAAATTCTTGGTTCAAAACTCCCAATCAATCACCTTATTTTAAAACGTTATCTTTTTATAAGAGATAATAGTTGTGGTCCATTTACTTCTACTGTTCGAGCCATCGCCAAGATTATATACGATGAGATTATTTCTCGATTTTGGAAACCATCTCGAATTCCCACTAAGCCTGAGAAGTCATGTTTAGATCAAATAGTAAAACTTGTTGGGAAATATGAGACTTTGAAGAAAATCCCCAATAATCGTCTGAATGATACTAAACCACAAGAAAGGATACAACAGTTTGTCGGTAATCTCAAATGTCTTTTTGATATTTCTCACCCCAACACCTACGGATTGTTAGAACAATCAGGAAACACCCGATCTGAGTCACCAAACACTGAGTGGAAAATTGATTGGGATTTTCTAATTGGACAGCGTCAGGTACCTCAGGTGGGGTGTATGGATGGAGTGGACAAGATATTGGATGCAAAAGAAAGACAGAGAAAGGAAAGAGAAGATTTAATTGAACAAAGAAAACAAAAAGAACTTGACAGAATCGCTCAGACAACAGCAGCAGATGACAGCATAGATTCTTCAACTGATGGTGAAGGAAAAAACATCGTAGACCTGGATTCTTCATTTGAACATGAAATGAACTTTACAAGTGAGACTGACGTAGTGCTACAAAGAGATTTAATCACTCCGACATCGAGTGCTGCTTTAAGGATGGGCCTCTCTACTCGGCAACACACAGTAATGCTGGCTTCTTTCGTGAACTCGGTTAGTGGATCAACTCTATCTAATGTAACGTTGTCTGTCGGAAGTGTTCATCAAAAAAGATCCAAAGAGATCGAGAGAATCGCAAAAGAAGTGCGACAAAGCTACATACCTCCTCGACATGGTACTATCCACTTTGATTCAAAAATATTTTCAATGAGAGGAGGACTAAAAGAGGATAGAGTTGCCATTGTTTTCAGTCCACCGCCCAAGATTTTGTCCATTTGTAGTGTTCTATCTTCTTCTGGATTGGCACAAAAAGATGCCTGTATCCAAGCTTTGACCGAATGGAACCTCCAAGATAACGTCGTCGCAGCCGTTTACGACACAACCGCCAGTAATTCTGGTGCGTATAATGGAGCTACTGTATTATTAGAACAGGAACTCGGACATCCACTCCTGAATTGTCCATGTCGTAGACACATTGCCGAATGTCACATTAAAAGAACTCAGAAGAAACTTGGTGGTCCAACAACAGGCCCGACATACAAGCTTTTTTCAAGATTCAAAGACGATTACAATAGTTTTCAACCACTTATTTCTCCAGAAGAATACCAGACTTTGGACTATGATGAACTGAATCCATTCATGACCTCTCAAGCGAATGAAGTGAAGGAGTGGGCGGGAAACTGCTTGAAAAACGATGTGTTCCCTAGAGAAGACTACAAAGAGTTGTGTGAGCTCATGGCCGTCTTCCTTGGAGCTGATTTGTCAACTAATCAATTCAAAATTCGCCGCCCTGGTGCCGATCATCACGCTCGCTTCATGGCGAAGGCTATTTATTACCTTAAAATACATCTACTTCAAAAATTTTTTCATCTTCGCCCCAAAGAAGTGAAGGAAGTAAAGCGTATGGCAATTTATATAGCTGTGTTTTATGGAAAATATTTCCTTCAGTCATCTTTAACGTCGTCAGCGCCTTCTAATGATCTACGATTCCTTTGCTTTATGCATCAATACTCCTTAGTCGATAAAGAAGCTGGTATATTTTCGTAAATTCATTGAATTTTTAATTGAATAATGTAGCCTAATATGAACTAACAAAATACTTTTGCATCTTCTAGCAAAAGAAACGATTCACTCCATCAATTTGCATTTGGATTACTTGACACAAGAACTTGTGCCTCTTGCACTTTTTGATCCGAACCTTACAGACGAAGATAAAAACAAATTAGCTCACACTCTTATATCAACGAGTAGACCAACTGAATTCGCTGTAGGGAAGCCGAAGCCACCAACAATAAATTGGCGTCCAGATGACCAACCCACTCTATCAGACCTTATTGGAGAAAGGTCTTTTCTCATTATTATTGAATCTTATATATATTTCCTATTTACTTATAAATTTACATTGCGGTAGGTCATGGCTTTTATTTCATTTATTGAAACTGAACAAACGCCAAGAATGGATGATGGTGCCTTGTAATTTGTGGATTCATTTTGAAGACTTTCGAGTGGCGAAGGAATTCGTTGACTCGTTAATAACAGTTAACGATTGCGCAGAGAGGGGCATCAAGCTGATTGGAGACTATAAAGACAGTTGCTTTGATAAAAAGAAAGAGAGTCCCTTGCTCAGCTAGTTGAACAACACCGTTCCAATTTCAGTATCTCAAATATGAGTAAAGAAGCAATGGAAATGTTGTAATAGTACAAAAACAATACAAATGTACTTTAAATCCAAATAGAGTTATTTTTCCCTTATTGTGCGTGAAGATAAAAAAAAGGTGGAGGGCTCAAATTTTAAGTAAACGTGCCTCATATGTGTAGCTAACGAACGGCCAAGCGCCGTTTAAATTTATTTAGTTTTAATTCAGTTTCTAACCAAAAATATCTAAAAAAAAATTGAATTTCAACCAAACACAAAATTTATACTGGCAAGTGGGGAAAGATAATTTTATTTTAAAAATCTAAGACTTTAAGAAGTTATTTATTTTACAATTATTAACCCAAATCTCGAATGCCGAATGAATAAAAAAATGTCCATTTTATACTGTACACCCTATTTTAATAGGTAAACTGCATGGAATATACTTGTATTCAATGTGAATACACTGTTATACCATGAGTTTTTACTTCTATATGTAAACAGCATCAAATATACTTGTATTCAATGTGAATACACTTTTATACAATGAGTTTTTACTTCTATATGTAAACAGCATCAAATATACTTGTATTCAATGTGAATACACTGTTATACCATGAGTTTTTACTTCTATATGTAAACAGCATCAAATATACTTGTATTCAATGTGAATACACTGTTATACCATGAGTTTTTACTTCTATATGTAAACAGCATCAAATATACTTGTATTCAATGTGAATACACTGTTATACCATGAGTTTTTACTTCTATATGTAAACTGCATGGAATATACTTGTATTCAATGTGAATACACTGTTATACCATGAGTTTTTACTTCTATATGTAAACTGCATCGAATATACTTGTATTCAATGTGAATACACTGTTATACCATGAGTTTTTAGTTCTATATGTAAACAGCATCAAATATACTTGTATTCAATGTGAATACACTGTTATACCATGAGTTTTTACTTCTATATGTAAACTGCATGGAATATACTTGTATTCAATGTGAATACACTGTTATACCATGAGTTTTTACTTCTATATGTAAACTGCATGAAATATACTTGTATTCAATGTGAATACACTGTTATACCATGAGTTTTTACTTCTATATGTAAACTGCATGGAATATACTTGTATTCAATGTGAATACACTGTTATACCATGAGTTTTTACTTCTATATGTAAACTGCATGGAATATACTTGTATTCAATGTGAATACACTGTTATACCATGAGTTTTTACTTCTATATGTAAACTGCATGGAATATACTTGTATTCAATGTGAATACACTGTTATACCATGAGTTTTTACTTCTATATGTAAACTGCATCGAATATACTTGTATTCAATGTGAATACACTGTTATACCATGAGTTTTTACTTCTATATGTAAACTGCATGGAATATACTTGTATTCAATGTGAATACACTGTTATACCATGAGTTTTTACTTCTATATGTAAACTGCATGGAATATACTTGTATTCAATGTGAATACACTGTTATACCATGAGTTTTTACTTCTATATGTAAACTGCATGGAATATACTTGTATTCAATGTGAATACACTGTTATACCATGAGTTTTTACTTCTATATGTAAACTGCATGGAATATACTTGTATTCAATGTGAATACACTGTTATACCATGAGTTTTTACTTCTATATGTAAACTGCATGGAATATACTTGTATTCAATGTGAATACACTGTTATACCATGAGTTTTTACGTCTATATGTAAACAGCATCAAATATACTTGTATTCAATGTGAATACACTGTTATACCATGAGTTTTTACTTCTATATGTAAACTGCATGGAATATACTTGTATTCAATGTGAATACACTGTTATACCATGAGTTTTTACTTCTATATGTAAACTGCATGGAATATACTTGTATTCAATGTGAATACACTGTTATACCATGAGTTTTTACTTCTATATGTAAACTGCATGGAATATACTTGTATTCAATGTGAATACACTGTTATACCATGAGTTTTTAGTTCTATATGTAAACAGCATCAAATATACTTGTATTCAATGTGAATACACTGTTATACCATGAGTTTTTACTTCTATATGTAAACTGCATGGAATATACTTGTATTCAATGTGAATACACTGTTATACCATGAGTTTTTACTTCTATATGTAAACTGCATGGAATATACTTGTATTCAATGTGAATACACTGTTATACCATGAGTTTTTACTTCTATATGTAAACTGCATGGAATATACTTGTATTCAATGTGAATACACTGTTATACCATGAGTTTTTACTTCTATATGTAAAAAGCATCAAATATACTTGTATTCAATGTGAATACACTGTTATACCATGAGTTTTTACTTCTATATGTAAACAGCATCAAATATACTTGTATTCAATGTGAATACACTGTTATACCATGAGTTTTTACTTCTATATAGTAAACTGCATGGAATATACTTGTATTCAATGTGAATACACTGTTATACCATGAGTTTTTACTTCTATATGTAAACTGCATGGAATATACTTGTATTCAATGTGAATACACTGTTATACCATGAGTTTTTAGTTCTATATGTAAACAGCATCAAATATACTTGTATTCAATGTGAATACACTGTTATACCATGAGTTTTTACTTCTATATGTAAACTGCATGAAATATACTTGTATTCAATGTGAATACACTGTTATACCATGAGTTTTTACTTCTATATGTAAACTGCATGGAATATACTTGTATTCAATGTGAATACACTGTTATACCATGAGTTTTTAGTTCTATATGTAAACAGCATCAAATATACTTGTATTCAATGTGAATACACTGTTATACCATGAGTTTTTACTTCTATATGTAAACTGCATGGAATATACTTGTATTCAATGTGAATACACTGTTATACCATGAGTTTTTACTTCTATATGTAAACTGCATGGAATATACTTGTATTCAATGTGAATACACTGTTATACCATGAGTTTTTAGTTCTATATGTAAACAGCATCAAATATACTTGTATTCAATGTGAATACACTGTTATACCATGAGTTTTTACTTCTATATGTAAACTGCATGGAATATACTTGTATTCAATGTGAATACACTGTTATACCATGAGTTTTTACTTCTATATGTAAACTGCATGGAATATACTTGTATTCAATGTGAATACACTGTTATACCATGAGTTTTTACTTCTATATGTAAACTGCATGGAATATACTTGTATTCAATGTGAATACACTGTTATACCATGAGTTTTTACTTCTATATGTAAACTGCATGGAATATACTTGTATTCAATGTGAATACACTGTTATACCATGAGTTTTTACTTCTATATGTAAACTGCATGGAATATACTTGTATTCAATGTGAATACACTGTTATACCATGAGTTTTTACTTCTATATGTAAACTGCATCAAATATACTTGTATTCAATGTGAATACACTGTTATACCATGAGTTTTTACTTCTATATGTAAACTGCATGGAATATACTTGTATTCAATGTGAATACACTGTTATACCATGAGTTTTTACTTCTATATGTAAACTGCATGGAATATACTTGTATTCAATGTGAATACACTGTTATACCATGAGTTTTTACTTCTATATGTAAACAGCATCAAATATACTTGTATTCAATGTGAATACACTGTTATACCATGAGTTTTTACTTCTATATGTAAACAGCATCAAATATACTTGTATTCAATGTGAATACACTGTTATACCATGAGTTTTTACTTCTATATATAAACTGCATCAAATATACTTGTATTCAATGTGAATACACTGTTATACCATGAGTTTTTACTTCTATATGTAAACAGCATCAAATATACTTGTATTCAATGTGAATACACTGTTATACCATGAGTTTTTACTTCTATATGTAAACTGCATGGAATATACTTGTATTCAATGTGAATACACTGTTATACCATGAGTTTTTACTTCTATATGTAAACTGCATGAAATATACTTGTATTCAATGTGAATACACTGTTATACCATGAGTTTTTACTTCTATATGTAAACAGCATGAAATATACTTGTATTCAATGTGAATACACTGTTATACCATGAGTTTTTACTTCTATATGTAAACAGCATCAAATATACTTGTATTCAATGTGAATACACTGTTATACCATGAGTTTATACTTCTATATGTAAACTGCATGGAATATACTTGTATTCAATGTGAATACACTGTTATACCATGAGTTTTTACTTCTATATGTAAACTGCATGGAATATACTTGTATTCAATGTGAATACACTGTTATACCATGAGTTTTTAGTTCTATATGTAAACAGCATCAAATATACTTGTATTCAATGTGAATACACTGTTATACCATGAGTTTTTACTTCTATATGTAAACTGCATGGAATATACTTGTATTCAATGTGAATACACTGTTATACCATGAGTTTTTACTTCTATATGTAAACAGCATCAAATATACTTGTATTCAATGTGAATACACTGTTATACCATGAGTTTTTACTTCTATATGTAAACTGCATGGAATATACTTGTATTCAATGTGAATACACTGTTATACCATGAGTTTTTAGTTCTATATGTAAACAGCATCAAATATACTTGTATTCAATGTGAATACACTGTTATACCATGAGTTTTTACTTCTATATGTAAACTGCATGGAATATACTTGTATTCAATGTGAATACACTGTTATACCATGAGTTTTTACTTCTATATGTAAACTGCATGGAATATACTTGTATTCAATGTGAATACACTGTTATACCATGAGTTTTTACTTCTATGATGTAAACTGCATGGAATATACTTGTATTCAATGTGAATACACTGTTATACCATGAGTTTTTACTTCTATATGTAAAAAGCATCAAATATACTTGTATTCAATGTGAATACACTGTTATACCATGAGTTTTTACTTCTATATGTAAACTGCATCGAATATACTTGTATTCAATGTGAATACACTGTTATACCATGAGTTTTTAGTTCTATATGTAAACAGCATCAAATATACTTGTATTCAATGTGAATACACTGTTATACCATGAGTTTTTAGTTCTATATGTAAACTGCATGAAATATACTTGTATTCAATGTGAATACACTGTTATACCATGAGTTTTTACTTCTATATGTAAACTGCATGGAATATACTTGTATTCAATGTGAATACACTGTTATACCATGAGTTTTTAGTTCTATATGTAAACAGCATCAAATATACTTGTATTCAATGTGAATACACTGTTATACCATGAGTTTTTACTTCTATATGTAAACTGCATGGAATATACTTGTATTCAATGTGAATACACTGTTATACCATGAGTTTTTACTTCTATATGTAAACTGCATTGAATATACTTGTATTCAATGTGAATACACTGTTATACCATGAGTTTTTAGTTCTATATGTAAACAGCATCAAACATACTTGTATTCAATGTGAATACACTGTTATACCATGAGTTTTTACTTCTATATGTAAACTGCATGGAATATACTTGTATTCAATGTGAATATACTGTTATACCATGAGTTTTTACTTCTATATGTAAAAAGCATCAAATATACTTGTATTCAATGTGAATACACTGTTATACCATGAGTTTTTACTTCTATATGTAAACTGCATGGAATATACTTGTATTCAATGTAAATACACTGTTATACCATGAGTTTTTACCTCTATATGTAAACTGCATGGAATATACTTGTATTCAATGTGAATACACTGTTATACCATGAGTTTTTACTTCTATATGTAAACTGCATGGAATATACTTGTATTCAATGTGAATACACTGTTATACCATGAGTTTTTACTTCTATATGTATACTGCATGGAATATACTTGAATTCAATGTGAATACACTGTTATACCATCAGTTTTTACTTCTATATGTAAACTGCATCAAATATACTTGTATTCAATTTGAATACACTGTTATACCATGAGTTTTTACTTCTATATTTAAACTGCATGGAATATACTTGTATTCAATGTGTATACACTGTTATACAATAAGTTTTCACTTCTATATGTAAACTGCATGGAATATACTTGTATTCAATGTGAATACACTGTTATTCCATGAGTTTCTACTTCTATATGTAAACAGCATCAAATATACTTGTATTCAATGTGAATACACTGTTATACCATGAGTTTCTACTTCTATATGTAAACAGAATCAAATATACTTGTATTCAATGTGAATACACTGTTATACCATGAGTTTTTACTTCTATATATAAACTGCATCAAATATACTTGTATTCAATGTGAATACAGTGTTATACCATGAGTTTTTACTTCTATATGTAAACAGCATCAAATATACTTGTATTCAATGTGAATACACTGTTATACCATGAGTTTTTACTTCTATATGTAAACTGCATGGAATATACTTGAATTCAATGTGAATACACTGTTATACCATGAGTTTTTACTTCTATATGTAAACAGCATCAAATATACTTGTATTCAATGTGAATACACTGTTATACCATGAGTTTTTACTTCTATATGTAAACAGCATCAAATATACCTGTATTCAATGTGAATACACTGTTATACCACGAGTTTTTACTTCTATATGTAAACAGCATCAAATATACTTGTATTCAATGTGAATACACTGTTATACCATGAGTTTATACTTCTATATGTAAACTGCATGGAATATACTTGTATTCAATGTGAATACACTGTTATACCATGAGTTTTTACTTCTATATGTAAACTGCATGGAATATACTTGTATTCGATGTGAATACACTGTTATACCATGAGTTTTTAGTTCTATATGTAAACAGCATCAAATATACCTGTATTCAATGTGAATACACTGTTATACCATGAGTTTTTACTTCTATATGTAAACTGCATGGAATATACTTGTATTCAATGTGAATACACTGTTATACCATGAGTTTTTACTTCTATATGTAAACAGTATCAAATATACTTGTATTCAATGTGAATACACTGTTATACCATGAGTTTTTACTTCTATATGTAAACTGCATGGAATATACTTGTATTCCATGTGAATACACTGTTATACCATGAGTTTTTAGTTCTATATGTAAACAGCATCAAATATACTTGTATTCAATGTGAATACACTGTTATACCATGAGTTTTTACTTTTATATGTAAACTGCATGGAATATACTTGTATTCAATGTAAATACACTGTTATACCATGAGTTTTTACTTCTAAATGTAAACTGCATGGAATATACTTGTATTCAATGTAAATACACTGTTATACCATGAGTTTTTACCTCTATATGTAAACTGCATGGAATATACTTGTATTCAATGTGAATATACTGTTATACCATGAGTTTTTACTTCTATATGTAAAAAAGCATCAAATATACTTGTATTCAATGTGAATACACTGTTATACCATGAGTTTTTACTTCTATATGTAAAAAGCATCAAATATACTTGTATTCAATGTGAATACACTGTTATACCATGAGTTTTTAGTTCTATATGTAAACAGCATCAAATATACCTGTATTCAATGTGAATACACTGTTATACCATGAGTTTTTACTTCTATATGTAAAGAGCATCAAATATACTTGTATTCAATGTGAATACACTGTTATACCATGAGTTTTTACTTCTATATGTAAACTGCATGGAATATACTTGTATTCAATGTGAATACACTGTTATACCATGAGTTTTTACTTCTATATGTTAACTGCATCGAATATACTTGTATTCAATGTGAATTTACTGTTATACCATGAGTTTTTAGTTCTATACGTAAACAGCATCAAATATACTTGTATTCAATGTGAATACACTGTTATACCATGAGTTTTTACTTCTATATGTAAACTGCATGGAATATACTTGTATTCAATGTGAATACACTGTTATACCATGAGTTTTTACTTCTATATGTAAACAGCATCAAATATACTTGTATTCAATGTGAATACACTGTTATACCATGAGTTTTTACTTCTATATGTAAACTGCATGGAATATACTTGTATTCAATGTGAATACACTGTTATACCATGAGTTTTTACTTCTATATGTAAACTGCATGAAATATACTTGTATTCAATGTGAATACACTTTTATACCATGAGTTTTTACTTCTATATGTAAACTGCATGGAATATACTTGTATTCAATGTGAATACACTGTTATACCATGAGTTTATACTTCTATTTGTAAACTGCATGGAATATACTTGTATTCAATGTGAATACACTGTTATACCATGAGTTTTTACTTCTATATGTAAACTGCATCGAATATACTTGTATTCAATGTGAATTTACTGTTATACCATGAGTTTTTAGTTCTATATGTAAACAGCATCAAATATACTTGTATTCAATGTGAATACACTGTTATACCATGAGTTTTTACTTCTATATGTAAACTGCATAGAATATACTTGTATTCAATGTGAATACACTGTTATACCATGAGTTTTTACTTCTATATGTAAACTGCATGGAATATACTTGTATTCAATGTGAATACACTGTTATACCATGAGTTTTTAGATCTATATGTAAACAGCATCAAATATACTTGTATTCAATGTGAATACACTGTTATACCATGAGTTTTTACTTCTATATGTAAACTGCATGGAATATACTTGTATTCAATGTGAATACATTGTTATACCATGAGTTTTTACTTCTATATGTAAACTGCATGGAATATACTTGTATTCAATGTGAATACACTGTTATACTATGAGTTTTTACTTCTATATGTAAACTGCATGGAATATACTTGTATTCAATGTGAATACACTGTTATACCATGAGTTTTTACTTCTATATGTAAACTGCATGGAATATACTTGTATTCAATGTGAATACACTGTTATACCATGAGTTTTTACTTCTATATGTAAACTGCATGGAATATACTTGTATTCAATGTGAATACACTGTTATACCATGAGTTTATACTTCTATATGTAAACTGCATAGAATATACTTGTATTCAATGTGAATACACTGTTATACCATGAGTTTTTACTTCTATATGTAAACTGCATGGAATATACTTGTATTCAATGTGAATACACTGTTATACCATGAGTTTTTACTTCTATATGTAAACTGCATGGAATATACTTGTATTCAATGTGAATACACTGTTATACCATGAGTTTTTAGTTCTATATGTAAACAGCATCAAATATACTTGTATTCAATGTGAATACACTGTTATACCATGAGTTTTTAGTTCTATATGTAAACAGCATCAAATATACCTGTATTCAATGTGAATACACTGTTATACCATGAGTTTTTACTTCTATATGTAAACAGCATCAAATATACTTGTATTCAATGTGAATACACTGTTATACCATGAGTTTTTACTTCTATATGGAAACTGCATGGAATATACTTGTATTCAATGTGAATACACTGTTATACCATGAGTTTTTACTTCTATATGTAAACTGCATGGAATATACTTGTATTCAATGTGAATACACTGTTATACCATGAGTTTTTACTTCTATATGTAAACTGCATGGAATATACTTGTATTCAATGTGAATATACTGTTATACCATGAGTTTTTAGTTCTATATGTAAACAGCATCAAATATACTTGTATTCAATGTGAATACACTGTTATACCATGAGTTTTTACTTCTATATGTAAACTGCATAGAATATACTTGTATTCAATGTGAATACACTGTTATACCATGAGTTTTTACTTCTATATGTAAACTGCATGGAATATACTTGTATTCAATGTGAATACACTGTTATACCATGAGTTTTTAGATCTATATGTAAACAGCATCAAATATACTTGTATTCAATGTGAATACACTGTTATACCATGAGTTTTTACTTCTATATGTAAACTGCATGGAATATACTTGTATTCAATGTGAATACACTGTTATACCATGAGTTTTTACTTCTATATGTAAACAGCATCAAATATACTTGTATTCAATGTGAATACACTGTTATACCATGAGTTTTTACTTCTATATGTAAACAGCATCAAATATACTTGTATTCAATGTGAATACACTGTTATACCATGAGTTTTTAGTTCTATATGTAAACAGCATCAAATATACTTGTATTCAATGTGAATACACTGTTATACCATGAGTTTTTACTTCTATATGTAAACAGCATCAAATATACTTGTATTCAATGTGAATACACTGTTATACCATGAGTTTTTACTTCTATATGGAAACTGCATGGAATATACTTGTATTCAATGTGAATACACTGTTATACCATGAGTTTTTACTTCTATATGTAAACTGCATGGAATATACTTGTATTCAATGTGAATACACTGTTATACCATGAGTTTTTAGTTCTATATGTAAACAGCATCAAATATACTTGTATTCAATGTGAATACACTGTTATACCATGAGTTTTTACTTCTATATGTAAACAGCATCAAATATACTTGTATTCAATGTGAATACACTGTTATACCATGAGTTTTTACTTCTATATGTAAACAGCATCAAATATACTTGTATTCAATGTGAATACACTGTTATACCATGAGTTTTTACTTCTATATGTAAACTGCATGGAATATACTTGTATTCAATGTGAATACACTGTTATACCATGAGTTTTTAGTTCTATATGTAAACAGCATCAAATATACTTGTATTCAATGTGAATACACTGTTATACCATGAGTTTTTAGTTCTATATGTAAACAGCATGAAATATACTTGTATTCAATGTGAATACACTGTTATACCATGAGTTTTTACTTCTATATGTAAACAGCATCAAATATACTTGTATTCAATGTGAATACACTGTTATACCATGAGTTTTTACTTCTATATGTAAACAGCATCAAATATACTTGTATTCAATGTGAATACACTGTTATACCATGAGTTTTTACTTCTATATGTAAACAGCATCAAATATACTTGTATTCAATGTGAATACACTGTTATACCATGAGTTTTTACTTCTATATGTAAACTGCATGGAATATACTTGTATTCAATGTGAATACACTGTTATACCATGAGTTTTTAGTTCTATATGTAAACAGCATCAAATATACTTGTATTCAATGTGAATACACTGTTATACCATGAGTTTTTACTTCTATATGTAAACTGCATGGAATATACTTGTATTCAATGTGAATACACTGTTATACCATGAGTTTTTAGTTCTATATGTAAACAGCATCAAATATACTTGTATTCAATGTGAATACACTGTTATACCATGAGTTTTTACTTCTATATGTAAACAGCATGAAATATACTTGTATTCAATGTGAATACACTGTTATACCATGAGTTTTTAGTTCTATATGTAAACAGCATCAAATATACTTGTATTCAATGTGAATACACTGTTATACCATGAGTTTTTAGTTCTATATGTAAACAGCATCAAATATACTTGTATTCAATGTGAATACACTGTTATACCATGAGTTTTTACTTCTATATGTAAACAGCATCAAATATACTTGTATTCAATGTGAATACACTGTTATACCATGAGTTTTTACTTCTATATGTAAACTGCATGGAATATACTTGTATTCAATGTGAATACACTGTTATACCATGAGTTTTTACTTCTATATGTAAACTGCATCAGAATATACTTGTATTCAATGTGAATACACTGTTATACCATGAGTTTTTACTTCTATATGTAAACTGCATCGAATATACTTGTATTCAATGTGAATACACTGTTATACCATGAGTTTTTAGTTCTATATGTAAACAGCATCAAATATACTTGTATTCAATGTGAATACACTGTTATACCATGAGTTTTTACTTCTATATGTAAACTGCATGGAATATACTTGTATTCAATGTGAATACACTGTTATACCATGAGTTTTTACTTCTATATAGTAAACTGCATGGAATATACTTGTATTCAATGTGAATACACTGTTATACCATGAGTTTTTAGTTCTATATGTAAACAGCATCAAATATACTTGTATTCAATGTGAATACACTGTTATACCATGAGTTTTTACTTCTATATGTAAACTGCATGGAATATACTTGTATTCAATGTGAATACACTGTTATACCATGAGTTTTTACTTCTATATGTAAACAGCATCAAATATACTTGTATTCAATGTGAATACACTGTTATACCATGAGTTTTTAGTTCTATATGTAAACAGCATCAAATATACTTGTATTCAATGTGAATACACTGTTATACCATGAGTTTTTAGTTCTATATGTAAACAGCATCAAATATACTTGTATTCAATGTGAATACACTGTTATACCATGAGTTTTTACTTCTATATGTAAACAGCATCAAATATACTTGTATTCAATGTGAATACACTGTTATACCATGAGTTTTTACTTCTATATGTAAACTGCATGGAATATACTTGTATTCAATGTGAATACACTGTTATACCATGAGTTTTTAGTTCTATATGTAAACAGCATCAAATATACTTGTATTCAATGTGAATACACTGTTATACCATGAGTTTTTACTTCTATATGTAAACAGCATGAAATATACTTGTATTCAATGTGAATACACTGTTATACCATGAGTTTTTACTTCTATATGTAAACAGCATCAAATATACTTGTATTCAATGTGAATACACTGTTATACCATGAGTTTTTACTTCTATATGTAAACTGCATGGAATATACTTGTATTCAATGTGAATACACTGTTATACCATGAGTTTTTAGTTCTATATGTAAACAGCATCAAATATACTTGTATTCAATGTGAATACACTGTTATACCATGAGTTTTTAGTTCTATATGTAAACAGCATCAAATATACTTGTATTCAATGTGAATACACTGTTATACCATGAGTTTTTACTTCTATATGTAAACAGCATCAAATATACTTGTATTCAATGTGAATACACTGTTATACCATGAGTTTTTACTTCTATATGTAAACAGCATGAAATATACTTGTATTCAATGTGAATACACTGTTATACCATGAGTTTTTACTTCTATATGTAAACAGCATCAAATATACTTGTATTCAATGTGAATACACTGTTATACCATGAGTTTTTACTTCTATATGTAAACTGCATGGAATATACTTGTATTCAATGTGAATACACTGTTATACCATGAGTTTTTAGTTCTATATGTAAACAGCATCAAATATACTTGTATTCAATGTGAATACACTGTTATACCATGAGTTTTTACTTCTATATGTAAACTGCATGGAATATACTTGTATTCAATGTGAATACACTGTTATACCATGAGTTTTTACTTCTATATGTAAACAGCATCAAATATACTTGTATTCAATGTGAATACACTGTTATACCATGAGTTTTTACTTCTATATGTAAACAGCATCAAATATACTTGTATTCAATGTGAATACACTGTTATACCATGAGTTTTTACTTCTATATGTAAACTGCATGGAATATACTTGTATTCAATGTGAATACACTGTTATACCATGAGTTTTTAGTTCTATATGTAAACTGCATGGAATATACTTGTATTCAATGTGAATACACTGTTATACCATGAGTTTTTAGTTCTATATGTAAACTGCATGGAATATACTTGTATTCAATGTGAATACACTGTTATACCATGAGTTTTTAGTTCTATATGTAAACTGCATGGAATATACTTGTATTCAATGTGAATACACTGTTATACCATGAGTTTTTACTTCTATATGTAAACTGCATGGAATATACTTGTATTCAATGTGAATACACTGTTATACCATGAGTTTTTACTTCTATGTGTAAACTGCATGGAATATACTTGTATTCAATGTGAATACACTGTTATACCATGAGTTTTTACTTCTATATGTAAACTGCATGGAATATACTTGTATTCAATGTGAATACACTGTTATACCATGAGTTTTTAGTTCTATATGTAAACAGCATCAAATATACTTGTATTCAATGTGAATACACTGTTATACCATGAGTTTTTACTTCTATATGTAAACTGCATGGAATATACTTGTATTCAATGTGAATACACTGTTATACCATGAGTTTTTAGTTCTATATGTAAACAGCATCAAATATACTTGTATTCAATGTGAATACACTGTTATACCATGAGTTTTTACTTCTATATGTAAACTGCATGGAATATACTTGTATTCAATGTGAATACACTGTTATACCATGAGTTTTTAGTTCTATATGTAAACAGCATGAAATATACTTGTATTCAATGTGAATACACTGTTATACCATGAGTTTTTACTTCTATATGTAAACTGCATGGAATATACTTGTATTCAATGTGAATACACTGTTATACCATGAGTTTTTACTTCTATATGTAAACTGCATGAAATATACTTGTATTCAATGTGAATACACTGTTATACCATGAGTTTTTAGTTCTATATGTAAACAGCATCAAATATACTTGTATTCAATGTGAATACACTGTTATACCCATGAGTTTTTACTTCTATATGTAAACTGCATGGAATATACTTGTATTCAATGTGAATACACTGTTATACCATGAGTTTTTAGTTCTATATGTAAACAGCATGAAATATACTTGTATTCAATGTGAATACACTGTTATACCATGAGTTTTTACTTCTATATGTAAACTGCATGGAATATACTTGTATTCAATGTGAATACACTGTTATACCATGAGTTTTTAGTTCTATATGTAAACAGCATCAAATATACTTGTATTCAATGTGAATACACTGTTATACCATGAGTTTTTACTTCTATATGTAAACTGCATGGAATATACTTGTATTCAATGTGAATACACTGTTATACCATGAGTTTTTAGTTCTATATGTAAACAGCATCAAATATACTTGTATTCAATGTGAATACACTGTTATACCATGAGTTTTTACTTCTATATGTAAACAGCATGGAATATAACTTGTATTCAATGTGAATACACTGTTATACCATGAGTTTTTAGTTCTATATGTAAACTGCATGGAATATACTTGTATTCAATGTGAATACACTGTTATACCATGAGTTTTTACTTCTATATGTAAACTGCATGGAATATACTTGTATTCAATGTGAATACACTGTTATACCATGAGTTTTTAGTTCTATATGTAAACAGCATCAAATATACTTGTATTCAATGTGAATACACTGTTATACCATGAGTTTTTACTTCTATATGTAAACTGCATGGAATATACTTGTATTCAATGTGAATACACTGTTATACCATGAGTTTTTAGTTCTATATGTAAACTGCATGGAATATACTTGTATTCAATGTGAATACACTGTTATACCATGAGTTTTTACTTCTATATGTAAACTGCATGGAATATACTTGTATTCAATGTGAATACACTGTTATACCATGAGTTTTTACTTCTATATGTAAACTGCATGGAATATACTTGTATTCAATGTGAATACACTGTTATACCATGAGTTTTTACTTCTATATGTAAACTGCATCAAATATACTTGTATTCAATGTGAATACACTGTTATACCATGAGTTTTTACTTCTATATGTAAACAGCATGAAATATACTTGTATTCAATGTGAATACACTGTTATACCATGAGTTTTTAGTTCTATATGTAAACAGCATGAAATATACTTGTATTCAATGTGAATACACTGTTATACCATGAGTTTTTACTTCTATATGTAAATCTGGAATATACTTGTATTCAATGTGAATACACTGTTATACCATGAGTTTTTAGTTCTATATGTAAACAGCATCAAATATACTTGTATTCAATGTGAATACACTGTTATACCATGAGTTTTTACTTCTATATGTAAACTGCATGGAATATACTTGTATTCAATGTGAATACACTGTTATACCATGAGTTTTTACTTCTATATGTAAACTGCATGGAATATACTTGTATTCAATGTGAATACACTGTTATACCATGAGTTTTTAGTTCTATATGTAAACAGCATCAAATATACTTGTATTCAATGTGAATACACTGTTATACCATGAGTTTTTACTTCTATATGTAAACTGCATGGAATATACTTGTATTCAATGTGAATACACTGTTATACCATGAGTTTTTAGTTCTATATGTAAACTGCATGGAATATACTTGTATTCAATGTGAATACACTGTTATACCATGAGTTTTTAGTTCTATATGTAAACTGCATGAAATATACTTGTATTCAATGTGAATACACTGTTATACCATGAGTTTTTACTTCTATATGTAAACAGCATGAAATATACTTGTATTCAATGTGAATACACTGTTATACCATGAGTTTTTAGTTCTATATGTAAACAGCATCAAATATACTTGTATTCAATGTGAATACACTGTTATACCATGAGTTTTTACTTCTATATGTAAACTGCATGGAATATACTTGTATTCAATGTGAATACACTGTTATACCATGAGTTTTTAGTTCTATATGTAAACAGCATCAAATATACTTGTATTCAATGTGAATACACTGTTATACCATGAGTTTTTACTTCTATATGTAAACTGCATGGAATATACTTGTATTCAATGTGAATACACTGTTATACCATGAGTTTTTACTTCTATATGTAAACTGCATGGAATATACTTGTATTCAATGTGAATACACTGTTATACCATGAGTTTTTAGTTCTATATGTAAACAGCATCAAATATACTTGTATTCAATGTGAATACACTGTTATACCATGAGTTTTTACTTCTATATGTAAACTGCATGGAATATACTTGTATTCAATGTGAATACACTGTTATACCATGGAGTTTTTAGTTCTATATGTAAACAGCATCAAATATACTTGTATTCAATGTGAATACACTGTTATACCATGAGTTTTTACTTCTATAGGTAAACTGCATGGAAAACTTGTATTCAAGGAAAACTGTTATACCATGAATTTTTACTTATATGTAAAGCAGAATATACTTGTATTCAATGTGAATACACTGTTATACCATGAGTTTTTAGTTCTATATGTAAACAGCATCAAATATACTTGTATTCAAGTGAATACACGTTATACCAGAGTTTTTACTTTATATAAAGGAATATACTTGTATTCAATGTGAATACACTGTTATACCATAAGTTTTTAATTCTATAAACAGCATAAATATACTTGTATTCAAAAACACTGTTATACCATGAGTTTTTAGTTCTATATGTAAACTGCATGGAATATACTTGTATTCAATGTGAATACACTGTTATACCATGAGTTTTTACTTCTATATGTAAACTGCATGGAATATACTTGTATTCAATGTGAATACACTGTTATACCATGAGTTTTTAGTTCTATATGTAAACAGCATCAAATATACTTGTATTCAATGTGAATACACTGTTATACCATGAGTTTTTACTTCTATATGTAAACTGCATGGAAATATACTTGTATTCAATGTGAATACACTGTTATACCATGAGTTTTTAGTTCTATATGTAAACAGCATCAAATATACTTGTATTCAATGTGAATACACTGTTATACCATGAGTTTTTACTTCTATAGTAAACTGCATGGAATATACTTGTATTCAATGTGAATACACTGTTATACCATGAGTTTTTACTTCTATATGTAAACTGCATGGAATATACTTGTATTCAATGTGAATACACTGTTATACCATGAGTTTTTAGTTCTATATGTAAACAACATCAAATATACTTGTATTCAATGTGAATACACTGTTATACCATGAGTTTTTACTTCTATATGTAAACTGCATGGAACATACTTGTATTCAATGTGAATACACTGTTATACCATGAGTTTTTAGTTCTATATGTAAACTGCATGGAATATACTTGTATTCAATGTGAATACACTGTTATACCATGAGTTTTTAGTTCTATATGTAAACTGCATGGAATATACTTGTATTCAATGTGAATACACTGTTATACCATGAGTTTTTATATCTATATGTAAACTGCATGGAATATACTTGTATTCAATGTGAATACACTGTTATACCATGAGTTTTTAGTTCTATATGTAAACAGCATCAAATATACTTGTATTCAATGTGAATACACTGTTATACCATGAGTTTTTACTTCTATATGTAAACTGCATGGAATATACTTGTATTCAATGTGAATACACTGTTATACCATGAGTTTTTAGTTCTATATGTAAACAGCATCAAATATACTTGTATTCAATGTGAATACACTGTTATACCATGAGTTTTTAGTTCTATATGTAAACTGCATGGAATATACTTGTATTCAATGTGAATACACTGTTATACCATGAGTTTTTACTTCTATATGTAAACTGCATGGAATATACTTGTATTCAATGTGAATACATTGTTATACCATGAGTTTTTAGTTCTATATGTAAACAGCATCAAATATACTTGTATTCAATGTGAATACACTGTTATACCATGAGTTTTTACTTCTATATGTAAACTGCATGGAATATACTTGTATTCAATGTGAATACACTGTTATACCATGAGTTTTTACTTATATATGTAAACTGCATGGAATATACTTGTATTCAATGTGAATACACTGTTATACCATGAGTTTTTAGTTCTATATGTAAACAGCATCAAATATACTTGTATTCAATGTGAATACACTGTTATACCATGAGTTTTTACTTCTATATGTAAACTGCATGGAATATACTTGTATTCAATGTGAATACACTGTTATACCATGAGTTTTTAGTTCTATATGTAAACAGCATCAAATATACTTGTATTCAATGTGAATACACTGTTATACCATGAGTTTTTACTCTTAATGTAAACTGCATGGAATATACTTGTATTCAATGTGAATACACTGTTATACCATGAGTTTTTAGTTCTATATGTAAACAGCATCAAATATACTTGTATTCAATGTGAATACAATGTTATACCATGAGTTTTTAGTTCTATATGTAAACTGCATGGAATATACTTGTATTCAATGTGAATACACTGTTATACCATGAGTTTTTACTTCTATATGTAAACTGCATGGAATATACTTGTATTCAATGTGAATACACTGTTATACCATGAGTTTTTACTTCTATATGTAAACTGCATGGAATATACTTGTATTCAATGTGAATACACTGTTATACCATGAGTTTTTACTTCTATATGTAAACTGCATCAAATATACTTGTATTCAATGTGAATACACTGTTATACCATGAGTTTTTAGTTCTATATGTAAACAGCATCAAATATACTTGTATTCAATGTGAATACACTGTTATACCATGAGTTTTTACTTCTATATGTAAACAGCATCAAATATACTTGTATTCAATGTGAATACACTGTTATACCACCATGAGTTTTTACTTCTATATGTAAACTGCATGGAATATACTTGTATTCAATGTGAATACACTGTTATACCATGAGTTTTTACTTCTATATGTAAACTGCATGGAATATACTTGTATTCAATGTGAATACACTGTTATACCATGAGTTTTTAGTTCTATATGTAAACAGCTTCAAATATACTTATTAAC